>NC_048302.1:105900241-106086314 GCF_013100865.1 Trachemys scripta elegans | reverse complement strand
AAGAAGTGAGGTTCTTACCCACGAAAGCTTATGCTCCCAGTACTTCTGTTAGTCTCAAAGGTGCCACAGGACCCTCTGTTGCTTTTAACTAAAGATTATGTCATGTGATGAAACCTCCACGAATACATCCAACCAAAATTGGCTACTCTAGTTCACATACATTTGCTAAACTGTCAACATGTGCTTTTCTATATAAGTTTGCACTGGTTTAAAGCTCAGAAAGAGATAAATGCACTGTTATCTATTAAAACAAACTGCATTGCTTAACTTTTGTTCCTCAGCTCACAGAAAGCCATTATATAGACACACAATGTATGATGCCTCACATAAAATACAAAAAGATTGCCTAATTCCCCCCAATACGGTTGTATAGTGAGGATATATCAAAAGCAGCCTTATTTTCACTGTTTAGCTATAAATGCAATGCAGTTTATTAGTCATTCTTTTAAGCTACTCAAATTATAAAGGGGAATTTTATGTCACTTTATATCACTCCTCTTCAGATCGTTTTAGCATGAAAACACCTAAATATTAATGTCCTCAATTCATATGGTTTATCACCCTTTATAAAACAATTGTTACATTGGCGTCAGTGCCTGACTTCAACATCTGGCACTAATCACTCACAAAAGTAAAGCTAGCTAAGCAGTATTAGCACTGTCACTGAAGCCAGTTTTAAAAACCCACAAGACATTTTGGGCCAATCCTCCAGTCTTGCGTAAGCCAAACTCCCAGGAGATTCACCTGAGTTAGGGAGGACTTGTGGATCAGTCCCTTTATAGATTTTTACATTATTGACACTCGTGTGTTCCTGTTTCCAGTGGCTCTGGAGTCAAAGAGAGCATTGCTTTAACAAGGGAAATAAGCTATCTCAGATTGTGGTTTAAAAACCACAAGCATGCAGTTCTCGTTTCCATGATCAAGAGGAGATATAACTACTCAGTGGAGTTAGATGGAGAAAATATCTAATTTCTCCATTTGTTTAGTAACATTGATATTTTCCCATTTTATTCCATTATGCACTTGGAGCTTGTCTTGAATACTGAAATAGGAATTTACTGTGATTTCATCAGCAGCATGGGGTTTGAACTGCCCCTTAGATTTTGCTGAGAGAGGAGAACACAGCTAAGTGGCAACATTAGCTTTGCTTTAAGCTTTGGGAAACCATTGCTTTAAATTTTGTGAAGTTTCCTATAATTGCTATTCAATTTCCCCAAAAATACTGGTGCAAAGAATATAATTGAATAAATTAGGTAGCACTGACACTTTAAGGTCAAATGTTTCATGACTTGCCAGAGCAGAGAAACACTCTACTGGGAATATTATGGATGTTTCCAGGAGTAGGAAAGTTTTCTAAGCCCTGGTACTGGATCAGTGATCAAAAAGAAATGTTTGCTCCTTGATTCTCAACACTGCCCATCCAACTAAAATCATTAGCCACAACAGACAGCACTGTTACCTACCGCTGTTACCTACCTCAGCTCAGCAGTACACACCAGCACTGAAGGTGGGTGTCTGAGTCTGCCCACAGTGTTCAGGCAGGCTGGTTGCCTACCTGAACTAGGGATGATGCATGTGTATTGTAGCCTTGTAACATGTTATCTTAGCCAGCAATGCATCCTTTCTGCCCCCGATTATTTCAATTTTTATAAAATTCTTAGAACGGTGTCCATGCCATTGGGATAAAGGCCTGAAATGAAATCATTTTCAATTCTTCTCTCTCATTGCAAGGTTCTCTCTGTCTCTCTCTCTCTCTCTATATATATATATATATATACACACACACACGAATCAGGAAACTGTTTAAAATGTCATCGGTTACTTTTTCATATTTCTATCCACATCTTCGCACTCTGCAAGATGTAACCAGGTTTCTCCACTCACACTGATTTATGAAAACTTCAATTTAAAAAGAGGAGGAGGAAATCATGCCTTACGCTGCCCTTAAATGTCAGTCAACCTTAAGATTAAGGAATAGGTCCCTACTTTTCAAATGTCAGTAAGACTTCTCATAAAAAAAACATGGGCGAGATGTCTGTATAGTTCACACGCCGTATGATCTCATTTTCAAATGTTTCTGATCTTTCCTTTCTTTCTCGGTTTGGCTGGAGGAGTAAACCCATTCACAGTGCACTCCCGTCTGCATCTCTATCATAAAAACAGTTGTGTGCCACCCTGATATCTCGATCTCTTAACACTGGCCTTTCCCGCCCCCCACCCCTCCATTTTTAATAATACCTTCAAGTTAGCTTTAACACCTCAGAAAATAGTGCTATAAAAATAAACAAAAGACCCAGGACTAAAATTGAACATAAAAGTTGTTGCAGATATTGTTTCTTGACAAACAGCCTCTCCAAACATCATAAATTGTCCAAAACCTCTTAAACCTTTGGTCTACATCACCCACATAGGACTGCAAAGGGAATACAGACAAGGAAGTGCAGGCTAATTGAAAAATCATTCACTTGAGATACAGTAAGTATCATGCTCCAGTTCTATGAAAGTATACAGAAACTTGACACAAGTGGCATCCTCCATGAACTAAGCAATTGACTAATCAGCAAACTCAAAAGGAAAATAATCTGTTTTTTCCTCCTTTGCATTGCTGAATTTGCATTTAATAATTCATCTGAAATGCAAACAAATTCTATAAGAAAGATTGGGTAGCAAATATTCCTTCCCCATCTCTAAGTACTGCTTCCTCTTTGAAGGAAAGCTTCGGTATTGACTGGTAAAGCAAGTATAAAGACCAAATAGCTGATATTTCTAAAACCTATTATTCAGACTGTTATTGCAGTTTTCCATTAGCTGGAGTAAGTACATGTGTTTCTGTATAACTGACAATGTTATTTTTGGGGAGAAAAAGGTTCAGTCTTATATTGCAAAAGGAATCAGATCAGCCCTCATTTTATAAGAATGTTTGCCCCTTTTCTTAAGAATATTTAACATTGTCTTCACCTATTAATTGTACAATCAGTAGGAGTTGCTTGATTTTATAGGTACAATGCTAATTGAACCCTTCTTAGAAGCTTTTATTTACTCAATTCCATGCTCTCTGCCCCCCAAATTCCCATTTAACAGGTTTAACATGTCCCTCTTTTGTAAGAAGGTGTTTTAGACACTTACAAGATTTCTAGCTTTGTCCTTCTAACAGGTTCATGATGCAGTGAAAAAGGCCATGATGTCACTATTCCCAAAAGCCTGCCCAATGGGCTAACAGCATTTACCTTCATCCTCTCGTTTCATGCCTCAGTAGCTAAATTTTCACTGTCACCAGTTCCCTCACACTTCTATTCCCTTTGAAGCAGCAGGAGAGCACATATGAGTTAGGGCATGTATGCCTCTCCCCTGCGTATGACAGTACTATCAGAATAATTTTATTCAGTGAAATACATCACTCTGTCCATTTCAGAATCCCTATGAAAATACCATCAAAGTTGTTGACAACATCTTCAAAAGATCTTTCCCTTATCTTCCTTAGAAGATCATGGTGTGGGTCATCATTCCTATCTACAGTAGCTAGCTACTAAAGTGATGAGACAGAATAGCACATTTCTGAAGCCATAGAAACAACTATCGAACAGGTAATCCCATTTAAAGCTCCACATGTTTTGTGCACTATGGTGCTTTTTAAATTATATATTGCAAAAGTCTGTAACAAATGTAGAGGAAAAAACAGTTTGGACAATATCCAAAGAAAGAGAATTCACTTAATATAGACATATAGTACGTGAAAAACCAAGAAAATAACATTTAAAAGCACAAACTTACAACATAGAATGTCACAAAATTTCTTATTGGCATGTTAACACCATAATGTTTTCTTATTGGGTGTTAACACCTCATCTAATAGTGTGAACTTAGGTTTAGGAAAGGGGAAAAAGAAGAGTTGAAGGCAGAATAATAAGGGAAGGAAGAAGCTAGAGGATATTTAATTCACAATCTTGTAATGTGATCAGTTAGTCAGACTCTGGGTGCCTGCATGGAGTGCCATTGGTGGTAATGAGAAATCATGAAGGCACGGGGCTCCTCACAATCACAATGGTCTGTGCACGTAGGTTTAGGGCATGAGTGGCATGTGAAAGATGATACTATTGAGTTTATTAAAATAAATAAATAAAACATTTTTTTTTTTCATTTCTGAAATTTTCTCCTTAGTCCAAGTCACAGCCAAAGGTGCATCAAAGGTAATTCAAATCAAATATCAATTAGTGCACACTGTAAAAAAGCCAATGAAACTTTTGCATAATGCACTCACAAAGATACTCTCACAGCTCCAGCCAGAAAAATCCTCAATCCAGATAAGATTTTGTTCTGGTTTATTTAAATGATAATTTGACAGTGCTTTAGGTATGTAGTTCCTGGATTACAGTGTTCCCCTTCTCAATACTAGGCTTTGATTGGCAATTATAAATCCTTCTGCTTTGATCTCACCTTACCCACACATATTTATTAATTTATTTTGATTTATAAAACTACAAACAGAGGTACGTCCGTCCAAAGTGCCCACAACAAACATGGCTCCTCACTATCCCGGAACCTCATTTTTCTCAATTTTCCTTGTTCCTCTTTGTCCCATGAGGGAAACTTCCCCTCCCTCCTTTCTAAAGTCAAAACTATGTGCAACAGACTCCATGAGACCCCTGCTCCTACGTGCAGAACTCTGGAAGTCAATGGGGTTCTACATGAGCACCGCGGTCTGACAGCACAGAGTTAGTTGCAGAGTCAGGGCGCAAGTATGGTATTTGTGTTTTAGTTACATTGCATTTAATATAAAAAATGGCAGCTGGGGGTAGTCAGCACCCCTGAAAAATATACCTGAGATGTCTAAAATTGGGCATCCAAAATTAGAGACCACTTTTGAAATGTTCGATCTTAACTTCTATACACCTCAGTTTCCCTAGATGTTAAATTAATAATACATACTCACTTTTGTAAAGTGCTTTGAGAGCTGTGGATATAAAGCAATATGCAATTGTCAAGCATCTTATTAGTAGTAACAGTACTAATAATCACAATCTAAAAAAGAAAACTTGAAAAGCAAAGGGTAGAAGTAGATGATTTGTTAAATTTATTCAAGTTCATGACCTGATTCTGCCACCCTTGTTCATGTTGAGCAAAAGTGGCATAACTTGACCCACAGAATTTCAAACACATTTAAATGGATTCTGCTCTCCTTAGCTCAAGATTGCCTCATGTACATTCCAAAACTGTGTGCAAAGATTTTTTTTTCCATGTTTGCAATTTTTATTGATGTTAGTAAAAGAAAAGGAAAAAAAGTAAATACAAAAGAGTTATATAAGATGTTAACACAAATGGAGATGGAATGAAATGCTGTGTCTACAGATACGGTCCTCGTCACTAAAAATCTTTACAGTTTTATCTTTTTTTCTAACTCAGACTGCAGTAAGATTAATTAATTCCAAATGAGAATTGTAACAGCATTAACAGCGACCACTGCAAGCAGATAAATACAAATGCATAAAAATATGTACACATTGTAACATAAGCTTACTAATGCTCCTCCTGATTTGTCAGTTTCTTGTATAAAGTTGTTTCTAATAAAAATAGTCAGTTAAAAATAATAGTTGCACATTAAAAATTATGTGTTATTGAATTACTTGCATAGGTGTGATCCTGCACTGAGGGAGTTGAAGGTGGTAAGCACGTCACAGTATGCTACTTGCTATACAAGTACAGTAATAAACTACAGTACAATGCAAGGACAGAGAACCACTGCCAAATATTTGTTATGCCTAACATCTATGTACATTTATCTAATCTCTAATATAATACAGATTGACAGTTTAAACAGACCCGTTGTATCTAATCTGTACATATCCTTAGTATATGTAAACAAGCTTTTCTTCCAGATTGTTTCCTTAAAGTATGTAGTATGCAATTATCTCTTACTGTTACAAAGGTAATGACATGTTACTTAGTACTTTTAATAATGATAAATTCAGTCATTATTACAAGGGAGTTTAAAACTGTCAGACTATGAAGGTGCAGTGAAAATTTTTCCTATACATTACAATGGAGACCTTTCTTTCCAGAGGCTAAGTGATCTTTTAGTCTTTACAGTTGTTCAGTCCTGGACTCTCAAATAAGGACACCTACTGTGGTGATTCTTCAGGTGCTAAATGAGATAAATTAATTCAACTGTAAGAAAGACCAAATGTGAAAACTGTGTCTTGGAGGAAAAAAACACACAAGGCACATCTATGCATTTCATTAACATTAAACTTCAAGTAAACATCTGTGAAACTGCTGATACAGTCTATTGCACATCATCATCTTTATGTCACGGTTAGATCATTGTATTTCAGGAGTACTACAGAAATCTAACTACAGTTAGAGCCCTCAGATTAAAAGCCCTCTCTCTCTACCGCCTTCTTCCATTTAATTCTCATGTTTTGATGGATAAAATGCTTTTTCTTTCTTTCTTTCTTTCTTTCACCATTCAGAGCTTCTTGGGACATTTTTGCCTAATCTTTGGTGTTTGACATCTCCTAATAATTCCTATTTAGAACTGTCTGTCACCTCTGACTAGTACCTCACCCTTTAGCAGATGGGTATTTTTCACTGTACATAGTTATAGGCGAAGCAGCTAAGAAAATCAAGTGCAGATGGCACAGAATGAGGTAACAGTTGAAGCAGTGGTTCAGCTATACTTGTGGGGAGGGTAAAACTATCTAATCACAAATCTCTTAAAAAAACTGGGATCAGGGTGCTTACAGTGACACACACAGAATATACACAATCCCTTATTTTAGCAATATTGTGGTCTAGAACTGCTGTTCAAACTGCAAATGCTGCATGTGTTATGGCACCATTTAGAGTGAAGTATTGAGGTGCTGAGCAACCGTCCCCACATAGCTCTAATAACACAAACCACCTGCAGAGCAGACTACCAGATCAGTGGTGAATTGGGCCAAAATGGGTGAAAATGTTGTGATGGGGGCAAATATCCACTAGGCTATCAGCCTTCCAAATACTTCTCAAGTGTGGAGAGTTGTCTAAAGGCCTGAAGAAATTGGGGATGGTAGCGTAACATCCTCCTGGGGTACTGACCTTCTATTCTTCCAACAGCAGCAAACTGAAATGGCAATGAAAATGTGAATGGGTAATCTGCTGGTGTCACTCACTAAATACCCCACTAGATACTGAAAATTCAGTAGTATCTTTCCCCTGCAACCTGCAATCACCCTCAGTGGGGTTTTGTTGTTTTAAACTGAACTTTTGGCATTCAGGATAGCTGTTGGAAAGACAAGCCTGGAGACTGCACTCTATATTTATCCACAGAACATATACAACCCAGGCAACAGAAGATCAAGACTTTCTCCCTCACACTGCCTCCACCCTGACCTGGATTGACTTCCCATAGGACCAAGAAATCAGTTAAACCTCCATGTCCATTTAATCCTAAATCTCTCTACTGAGAATTCCCAAAAGAGTACTTATTAGGTGATGCAAATATAAAAGGAACCGGACTGAGACCATCAGCTCATTTTAACAGGCTACTGAACAGCCATCAGATGGTAATAACTGATTTAGCCTTGATTCATACTAGTCACCTAGAGCTGGAAGGTTCCGTAGTATATTACTAATCCCCTAACCTTATCTCCAGCATTGGCTTTAAAGACTAACACTTCTGGTACAGCCACAGAGCATGTTATGTGCATTTGCTCCTTGTTAAATCAGTCTCTCTGTGTGTTTAGTCACAACAGGAGCAGCATCGCTATCAAATCTGAACCTCAAGTGGCAGGCAGTTACTTTACTGCTGTTTTAATATACATTATGCCGGTTGGAACTTCCGTAAAGTAAACTATTTTTCAAGTTAAATATCCCTTTCAAAAACGCAACAAACTGGATGGCTCAGGATGTGAATGATCAAAAATGGAGTCATCCCACTCTATGTTAGTGAGCTGAACTCACCCCAGGTCAGTGATAAAAGGCCAGGTCAGTGGTCACCTTATGATGACCATTTGGTGGTCTATGGGAAGTAAGTAGTCCCAGTCGAGGGTGTCTGTCTCATAAAGTGACTCCTTTGTTGAACATATCAGCAGTGAGAAGAAGGAGTAAATTCTCAGAAACACTCCTCAGAGGCACAGCTTCCAGATCACAGCTCATGCACTCTTATAGGAAGCTCACACTACTCCACCTATTCTGTGGCTAAATGTATTCTTAATGTTTTATAGCTATGTCAGTTAAAAGGCAAATGAAAGAGTGCAATATTTATCTATCTTAGAGTTTTCTATAGCCTCCATTGCCATGGTATCTCATTGCTTTGTTACCACATGTAAAGTCTGCCTGATTTTCCTGAAGATCAATGCCGTATACAATCCTGAAATGTGATATTTATATGCTATTTATAGATAAACACAAAATACTTAAATTTTTCAAAAATTCACAATACTCTTCGCTATTCCTGAACTTGAGGCGATACCTCCAAATGGAGTGGCTTCACCCTGATTACCTAGTTCAGCCTGCACATATCGGTCCAAATTTTATAACAAAAACCAGAATAAAGGATGGGGAAATAGAGCCCTTTTTTATATCATTAGGTACATGTAAATAGAAAAAAAGAAAGAGTGATGGTTTTCCTCTGCTGTTGCTACTGAAATCTCAGTCAACAAATGCATTAAATGTTAGTACTAGAACTGTTGTTTCCTAAGGAATAATTGTTGGAAACAAAGTTGCCAACTACAGAATTTATAATGGAGACACATTTACCTGTAAAATAGTATGGAAGCCACCTGAAAAAGCTAGGTTCTGATTGTCTTCCTATAGTATACAAGTGATTCCTACTTACTTCAATGGAAATTGAAATTGAAATCAGTGAGATTCACTCATATCATACTAGGAGAAAATCAGTCCCCTGGAGTAGATTTATGGTTTGGTATTGAAAGGGAATTTTGTAAATTAAGGCCAATATTGCACAGAGATCTGGTTAGATTTCAGCTTCTATTATTAGATGATCAGATCACAGCAATGACCCAGACAGTTTTTTTTCCCCCATTTGCTTTGATCCAAGAGATATTTATTTCAAATGTGGTCCTTGCTACTGTCATCCCCCATGAAGAATGTAGGAATTTCTGCTCACTTGAAGAATTGTTATATGCTAATTGTTCAAAGGAAAGATGTAGCAACCTGCCTGGAACTTGGAGGGAGGATCACAGGCTGCAAGAAAGAAGAACTTGGAGGAGGCACCAGGAAGCCACTCTGTAAGCACATGCTTTGAATGCTAGTTTCACTTGTAGCACCTTTGTAAAAAGTTCTCTTAATCAAGGGCCAGGTTAGTTTTATAAGCATAGAGTCCTTTCATGTTACTACCCACCATGGGGTATATGAAACAAAGATCAAAGTTCAGTACCATGCATAGTATTGTTTGGCTGGAAAATCATGCATACCAATTTTCCTGTTTTTGATAGGATTCAACTATGACTAGTGCTATAACCTTTGTCACTTTGAGATTAGACTACTGCAGTATGCTTTCTACGGGGTAATATCTCAAAACAATTCAGAAACTGATACTGATGCAGAATACAGTGGTACGCTGGAGCTCCCAACTCTCGGCATCTCTGCCTATATACCAAGTGCTCATATGGTCCACAATACAATAGTATTTTAGTGTCTCATCAGAAGATCATATCAGAAGAACATGACACTAGTTCACTGACATCTGCACTGGCTCTGATAGTACTGGTCAAAACTATTCTATGATACTTGTATTTTATTTATTTATTTATTTATTTATACAAAAATGGCTCTTTGTCTCAATGAAAGTACTTAGGAGAAAATTTTTCATGTACACCTCTACCCTGATATAACGCAACCCGATATAACACGAATTCAAATATAACGCGGTAAAGCAGTGCTCCGGGGGGAGGGAGGAGCACACTCCGGTGGATCAAAACAAGTTGATATAACACGGTTTCACCTATAACACGGTAAGATTTTTTGACTCCTGAGGACAGTGTTATATCGAGGTAGAGGTGTATGTTGTATTTTTCAGTTTTCCCCTGAAAAAACAAAAACTGATTATTATTATTTTTTATTTGGTTTTGGCCCCCAATCCAATTTTCTTCTCTTCTTCATTTTCCCTTCTTTCCCTTTTACAATTTTGCTATTGGCAATGAAAAAAGGGAAGAAGTTTTAGAGACAAAAATCAAAGAAGTGGATGTTTAAAAAAAAAAACACCTAAAATTTCTATGGACATTTTTTAACAAAATCATTTTTTCATTTGTTTGGAAAATTTTGGCAAAAATACTTACCGTTTTCAACTAGCTCAAGTTTCTAGGTAGAATTTATTGGTTTGGATCTATATAGGACTGGTCCATTAATTTCAGTGGAAAGGGTCCCTTTAACTTCAATAGTCTTTGGATCTGCCCTGTTACCCCAATTGGCCTGAATCTATCTGAAAGAATCTGTGAGATTCTATCATCACTGTTGCAATCAGTGGAGGTCATACAGTTTAGAACAGCCAGGGGCTGCTGGCTGGGCTTTCTTTCACTTTAGTCTGGAATAGGCCAGATCTGTTGATCTTCAGGTCACTGTGCAAAGCCCACCTGTCCTACAAGCTTTTGGGAAAGATGATGGACGGGAGAAAATCAAACCTGTGTTTTAAATGGTATTCTTTGGGGCCAAATTCTCAAAACTGCTCTGCACCCAGGAGTGCCTATTGTGACACTTAGGATCAAATTTTCAAAAATAAAAGATGAGCTCCCAATACATGCTCTTTGGAAAATCTGCCCTGAATTCCACTTGGAAACTCAAAGGTAGGCAGTGCAAGCTCTCGGAGCCTGTGTGCTATGTGGCCAGGGGAAAAACTCTCTTCTGAAGAGAGACAGAAAAGATTGGAATTGTTTACTTTAAAGTGAAGATGAATTAGAGGGGGACATGATAAAAAGAAAACAATTATTATGGGCCCATGAGACAATCAGGGTCCATGCAGTGTTGTTGTAGCCATGTTGGTCCCAAGATATTAGAGAGACAAGGGATGGGGGTGGGGTGAGGTAATATCTTTTGTTGGACCAGCTTCTGTTGGTGAGAGAGACAAGCTTTCGAGCTTATACAGAGCTCTTCTTCTCCAGCTCTGTCAACTCGAAATCTTGCCTCTCTCACCAGCAGAAGTTGGTCCAATAAAAAGAGATTATCTCACCAACCTTGTCTCTCTAATCAGGGTCCACATACAAAAGCTTTAACCCCCAAAATGAGCAGTTGAACCAACTGATTTCATACTGTATTATACTATAAAAGTGTATCGAGCAAGGTCTTCTATGAAAGCTTGTAATGTTGTAAACTTGATGGTCATTATAAGTATGTATACAGACTTGGTTATGATTCCATATATATATGTACATAGAAAACTGTACTCATAACTTGTAATACACTTTCAACTATATCTCACAGCAGCAAGGGGCACCTCCCAAGACAGGTCTTTACATAAAACCGGCTCCAAGTACGAACCCATTGCCTAGCCAGGAAGAGACAATGGTGGACCATTAAAGTTAATGAAAAGACATTGAAACATCCTTGCTCTCAAATCATGAGGGGGTTTCCACACTCCAAGTAAACATGAGTCAGCATGGACTAAGAGAAATAAAAGATTTTTTAAAGCAGGCTTGTGTCTGACATTCGGCATCCAGAAACTGAGGGGCAGTCCTTAGTGAGTGCTGTCCATGAAACGGTAGGTCCTCCCTGTGACTAAGGGGTATGCTGGGAAACTGTTCAAATGCAATGGGTAACTTGTATTAGAAAGGGGATTTCTTCTAATATAGAAGTGTAAAGCCTGAGATTTCATGTTTGTTTATTTTTTGTGCTTTCCCTTAATATTTCATCTTTGAATCTGTGTTTTTTCTATTAAATAATCCTTTTGTTTATTTTTACAAGCAGGTCTCTGTTGAGCAAACTGTACGGTGCATCGGTGCCAAAGCAAGCTGTTGTACAGGACACTCATTTCACAAAGTCAGGGGTGACAAATCAGAGGGAAAAAGAACTCAAGGAGGATGGATTTGGGGAGAGTAAAGACTAGAAAGGCGGTTGGTGTAACTTTGCAAGGAGTAACTAGGTTGGTGGAAGCCAGGGTGAGACCTTGTGCTTGCTGGCAGGCTACTGGTGTCATAGGTATGAACCAAAACTGCACAATGTAAAGGCACCCCAGATTACCAGGCAGGTTGCAACAGAACCTCTTACAGGTCTAGGTGATCCCCAAAAGGTCTTCACTGCCTTGCAAAAACATGTGCTTTAATTATCTGAAGATTTTATTTTCTCCATTATTTTTATTTCCTTTGCTTTTTCTGATTTCTGTTGTTCCTTTAAAATCACTAGGAAATGAAATGTAAAATCTGCTGTTAATGTATATTACATAACTCTAAACAGAGGGGCGTAGGAGTTACTTGTTTCCTCATAGTTTCGTGTATTGGTTTAGTACTGGTGAGAGAGCCTCTTACTAAATTAATAACACCACTTCCTGAAGCACCGTGTACTGACCAAGCCCATGCCTGCTTAGCTTGTGAAACCTGAGGAGATCAT
Organism: Trachemys scripta elegans; assembly: GCF_013100865.1. NCBI lineage: Eukaryota > Metazoa > Chordata > Testudines > Emydidae > Trachemys > Trachemys scripta. The sequence goes on along the minus strand of NC_048302.1, from coordinate 106,073,777 downwards.
AGCCAAAGGTAATAACTCCATATAAAAACACTCTGAAAAACTGCATTTCACTTGCTGAAAACAACATTGACAGCCTCTGACGAGGCTTATGTTGCTCTTAAGAAAACACAGACACTTTGAAAATCAAAATAAACATGTGTGATCAAATGCTAATTTAACAACCATCAGAAAATCGACTTCAAATAATCTCTTTGTCACTGTAATCGATTAAAAGTCACATGAAAATTGATAACATGATTTTCTATGTGTGAATGTGTGTGGCACAAACTCTCAAGAGCTCTATTGGCTTCCTATATTGACTTTCTTCCAAATAAAGCTTTTTAAGAGTACATTAATCAGTCCACTAATAAACTTAAAATGCAGTCTAATTACTTGAATACAAGGAGGTGAGGGATCCACCTGGAGGTGCGGGCTTTGGGGTGGGGCCAGAAATGAGGGATTCCTGGTGTGGGAGGGGTCTCCAGGCTAGGGGAAGGGGTTGGTGTATGGAGGCTCCGTCTGGGGGTGCAGGCTGTGGGAGGGGGTTGGGGATGAGTGGTTTGGGTGTGGGAGGGGGCTCAGGGCTGGGGGTTGGAGTGTAGAGGGGTGAGGGCTCTGGCTGGGGGTGCACACTCTGGGGGTAGTGCCAGGGCTGAGGGGTTTGGAGTGCAGGAGGGGGTGTGGGCTCTGGGAGAGATTTGGGGTGTGGGAGGGGGCTCAGGGTTGGGGCAAGGGATTGGGGTGTGTGTGGGGGGGGTGAGGGCTCCGACTGGGAGTGCGGACTCTGGGGTAGGGCCAGGGATGAGGGGGCTCAGGGCTGGAGCAGGTGTGCAAATATGACTGTTACAGTAAACAAGACTATCCTGTCTCCAGAAATGTCTTTATTCCCAAAGAATTAAACAGAAAGAAAGAACATGTCCATTTGACATTGGAAAAAAATCTTGTTTACAACTAATACTGATCCTTCCTGTGAAAATAAGACCCTGGAAAAGCTGCCAAGACTGGTGAGACCTATGGCAATACAATGGGTGAATTCACTCTACTGCAGAGTGCAAGCACTATGCCTGCACACCTCCTTCAAATCCCTCCTTAAAACTCTCCTTTGCCATCATACCTACAAAATACTTGACAATGGCTAGGCCACTGGGGTGCTGATAACACTGTCTGTTACATTGATCAATATTGTCTTGTTGTTTCCCTGTAAACCTCCATCTGTTGTTCTGTGTCCCTCTGTTGTCTCTTGTCTTATACTTAGGCCTAGTGTGCACTACAGAGTTAGGTTAACGTAAGGCAGCTTACGTCAACCTAACTCTGTAACATGTAGCTCCAACCAATATAACTTGCCCACTACACCAACTTAATAACTCCACCTCTGTGAGAGGGGTAGAACTTAGGTCATTGTAGTTAGGTTGTCAAGTATCAGGGGGTAGCCATGTTAGTCTGTATCTACAAAAACAACAAGGAGTCTGGTGGCACCTTAAAGACTAACAGATTTATTTGGGCATAAGCTTTCGTGGGTAAAAACCTCACTTCTTCGGACACATAGAGTCTATGCACCAGACTCCTTGTTGTTTTTGTAGTTAGGTTGATGCAGTGTCAGTGTAGACACTGTGTTATTTACATTGACTGTTGCTGCCTTTCAGAAGCCGTCCCACAATGCCCCACACTGACAGTTAAATCGATGCAAACACTCTTCGTGAGGATGTGCGCCGCAGACACCAGGAGCGTAATGTGGATATGCAAACGTGATTTAATTATTGTGGTGGCTGTACATTGACATAACTTAGGTCAACTTAATTTTATAGTCAAGTATCAGAGGGGTAGCCATGTTAGTCTGGATCTGTAAAAAGCAACAGAGGGTCCTGTGGCACCTTTAAGACTAACAGATGTATTGGAGCATAAGCTTTCGTGGGTGAATGCCCACTTCGTCAGACACATGTGCTTGTGCCCCTGCCTGTAAGTGTAAACAAAAGATGAGGTGCTTTCCAGTCACAACACAAGATGCTTCAATGGTCTTTTGGATGCTAAAAACCAAACCACTGGTAACTTGTAAGCTCTTTGGGACAGGGACCATCTTTTTGTTCTGGGATTATACAGCATTTAGTACAGTGGGGTCGTGGTCCATTGCTAGGGCTCCTATGTGCTATGGTAATACAAATAATAAATAATAGCACTATGTTAGTTTCACTTAAGCCCTCAAAATAGTGCTTAAGTGAGGCTGACATGGTGCACAGGCCTCCTGCTGGCCCTCTCTGCACCAGGTTTCACTTTCACCCAATAGACAGAACTCTGTGTACACGGCAGCCCACTAGAGCAGCTGTGTTGAACTTACTGACATTTCTTCAGCAGCTTTGAGGAAATTCAGAAGCAGAAGTTTTTATTGAATTAGATGTAAAAACAAACAATGCTATCAGTAGAGCATTCTTGTGCTATTTTATTAGATACTGAATTCAATGCAGGTTGGGAATGTTTTTCTGTTTATATTTTGCTGCCCCAAAAATTTCCAATGTACCACAAGAACTTGTATTTATTGACATCTTATGACAACCTGGTAGAAGCTGTTGTGGGAAAGATGGAGATTTTCCATTGGGTAGAGGGCAGTTAAGGCTTTAGGCAACCAGGAAGTGGTTTGGGTTTTAGCATTCAAAAGACCATTGGGGCATCGTGCGTTGTGACTGGAAAGCACCTCATCTTTTGTTTCCAGTAAGCACATTAGCTGGTCTTTTCAGCAGTGAAATGGGCTTTGCACATACAAGTAATGCAACCTGGACAGAATATCATTCCTGTGTCCATGTTTAAATTTGTGCTGTCGTTTACTTTAGCTCTTAACAATTATTATTTAGCATTTCAAGTACCATCTGTGCTGCTGCTAAGTAAATGCCTTCAAGTATATTAGAACCAGATTTTCTGAAGTTTTACCTTTTACCAGGCATAGTCAACATCAGAAATACATTCTCTATGGATGTTAATAGGTATTCAGCTGGGCTTTTTTCATAGATGTTGGTGTATTCAAAATATTTAAAATTTGTATAACTAAGTTACACAATAGAAAACACACACAAACTATGAGGAAGAAGTAATTTCAATCCAAATAATACATCCTCTTTCTGGATCAAATTCAGATCTAGCATATGTGGGTGAAACTCCTTTATACCAGGAATGAGTATGGTCCTATACCTCTAACTACGATGTGAGATAAATACCTTGACAATGAGAAAAAATATCTGTAAGCTCAATGCCTAAATGGTTCAGCATCTCCTGACATACACATCACTGGGTATTAAAATTAAATTGTGAAGTATAATGACTGATAGCTACAAGACACATGACGTTGACTGTTCTGAGGTTCTCACAGAGAGTTTAAACTAGTCCAAGTGACACATGGGAACAGATCCAGTACAACACAAACAAAGTCTTCCCTGCCCACTGCTAAAGTGTAAATGTCAGCATGGAACTACAGTATGTGCAAAATATTTTAACAGAAGTTTTCTTCTTCTTTTTTTAAATCAATCATTAACAACTGTTTGCTAATATGTCATGCTTTCTTCTCAAATAATGTCATGGGTGTTGAAAGACCGGGGTCGGTGATTTATTTATTCCTAGAGGGAGTAAACCAGGCACAAATCTCGATATTGCAGACATACATAAATACTGTGAAATGATATATTTTAGGAAAAAAATAATGCAATCCACAGGAAAGAAATTTAGAGAAGCAGCAGACAGCAACCAATATTTTCTGGGAGACAAGTTACTGAGTATTTCAAGTGAGGAAACAGACAGAGGTAGGGGAAAGAGAGAGTGGGAATTTCCTTTAGTTTCCCATCCCCCAAAATGCATTACTGACTGTAATATTAATGTTATTTATATTGCTGTAGGGCCCAAAATATACTAGGCACTGACAGACATATACAAGGCAAAAAATAATATATAAAGAGAATGAGAATGGGCATGTGAAAGGTTTAGGATGTATGGGAGTGGTGGGACAATGTGGACCAACAACCAATGCCAAGAAAATAAATGAGAAATTAGACTATAATTAGATCAGGTTTAAGGGTTGAGTGGCTATGATGATGTCAGAGGCTGTGAAAGGCATGGTGTGGGGAGTAAAGTGAGGCTGGAAGGCCCTGACTTTCCCCTGCACTCTTGGCTTTCCCTCAAAGAGAAAACAGTACAATGATCAAGATCCAGAATCTCACTGTTTAAACAAGTCCCAGAAGTTGCCAATGTTCACAGGTAGACCAGAGAGAGAGACCATAACAAAGAGCCCACTGAGCAGCCATGATGTTGTATCCATTGTCCTTTTTCTCCCCTCTCCTCTTGAGTTAGAGATCTACAAAGTTTAATTACAAATCACAGATGTGTGCAATTCTATTAGCAAGCCTAAAGCACTGGCATTATATAAGCTTTTGCTCTGAATCCAGTTACTCAGACACTGCCAACAGACTCAGATTCTGAGCCTCTCTTCCATGCAGGTCCGTTTGGCCTGAAAATAGCGCACAAATACACTGGCTTGAGTTTAACAAAGAGCGTTAATTTGGGTCAGTGAACTACCACTAATTGAATTCTAATAGATGTCACCATAACTCAAGTGCTTTAGCTCTTTCAAGCAAAATGGCAGCAGACTACAGCAAGCACCTCTACTACAGCCACTGAGAGGAATAGTTTGTCCTTCAACAGCGTTGGTTTCTTTCTTTTCCAGTTCCAACTACCACTCAGTCTGATTAAAAAGCAAATGAGATATTTACTTGGTGAGTCCCCCAAAAGAGCTTTAAGGGCAGCTTTTATACTTTAAAACTGCAGCACTTTGCATCTTAAAGAAAAAAAAATCCACTGCAGGCATAGCAGCAAGGATTTTGAAATACAATGCTGTCCCTTTACAAGCATATCAGACTTCTGGGTCTCACACACATGTATGCCTACCATTTTGAATTCTCTCTGCTGTAGAGTGACTTCTCTGTGATTGTTTGGAGCATTAAAAGCTTCATTTTACGTTTTAAATTACCTTTTGAGCGTAGGTTCTAGGACACTAATATTCTGTAGTTCTCATCACAATCAAATACCCAACCCCATAAAAGAAATCGAAGTACTGCTCTGTTCAAAAGGAAAAGTGTAGTTTATTCTATCTGAAACAAGCCTAGCACAACTCACACTAGCTTAGCCAGAGGAAGGCTGCCTTTTAGCTCATCTACTGCTGCTAAATTTGCTGTCAATGGACCATGAGGGTACCGGTTTGCGCTTAGGCTGAGCTGAAGTGCACAGCACAAACATAATGGGCCTGATTTTCCACTGCTTTGCACCCAGTGTAGTGCTTCAGACCTGTGCCAAATGGATGTGAAATGCTGCCAAATCAGAATGATGGCCTTTTGCACAGTTATACAAAATCTGGCCCAGTGAGTCCTACCCCTGCCTAGATACTTCTTCAGAAACAGACTACACAGGTGAGGCTCATAAAAGGATTTTAAAGTGACTTCTGGAATTTGAATATAAGGCTACAGCTGCAACTGGAACCGGGGGGGGAGGGGGGAGAGGTTGACTCCCAGCTCGAATAGACATACTTCTAGCTCTCAATGAGTTAGTGCACTAAAAATAGTGTAGCCGTGGTAGCAAGGCAGTGGCGGCATGGGCTAGCCACCCCAAGTACATACCCACATATATGCACCGCTCATGCTACCACAGCTGCAGTACTGTTTTTAGCTCTCTAACTCGATGAGAGCTAGTGCAAGTATGTCTGCTCGAGCTGGGAATCACACACCCATCTCCAAGTGTAGACATAGCCTATGTGAATTCTGAAACTGAGATGGCAATTATAAGCCACTGCTCAATAATAGGAGTCAGAATATTTGAAAATCAGGCCACTTATACACCAAAATGACAAAATGGATTAGGAGCCCAATTTTCACTTCTGAAAACCTTCACCTTTCTTTTTAACTTGAGCATAGGTAACATCCAAAGAAGAATATTGGGAGAGTAGGGGAGAGTGTGTGTGTGTGTGTGGTGGGGGGGGTGTTAACAGGAGCATCGCCAGCTTTTTTGCCACCCTAGGCAGTGGAAGGTCCCGCCCCTGAAATACCGCCCCCGACAGAGGCGGCAGAAGGTCCCGCCCCCGGAATGCCACCAACGACCAGGGCGGCCAAAGATCTGGCTGCTGCGGTCGCCGCCCCCCAAATGTTAGTGCCAGCCCTGGGAGTTAACCTTTAAAATACGACAATGGTGAGGAGAAAATCTAGAACAGCAGCCTCAATGGGATGGGTTCAAAAGAACATTGCAAAATCCGGCCAGAAAACCACACTTACAACCAGACATGCCAAACCTGCGGAAAAAAACCCAGAAATTGGGCTTGGTTTTGCCTTAATTGGCTTGTGAGTTGCTTGTGGGCTATTTTTGGGTTTGAGGTTTTTTTTTTTTTTTTTGATCGGCTCCTGGCAGGCAGAGGCAAGGGGGGGCAAGCAGGGGCAAAGGGGGGAGAGAGTCAGGGGTGCACAGTGGGCCCACCACAGTCCCAGACTGCATGCCAGGGGATCTAGTCAAATAGAGTGTTGGGGTTCTTAGGGATTGGCTTGTTTTGGCCTTGTTTTGAAAACGGATTAGCTTGATTTCTGGCTTATTGTGAAAGTCGGGGTGCTTATTTACGTGAGAAAGTTGGCAATTGTGCTTGCAACTGTTCTAGATCTTAACTACATACCACATAGTGGCTTAGCAGAGGATTGCAACTTATTAGACAAATCTAACCAAATATCTGATTTTAGAATTTAGTCCTCAGTTTGGTCCAATATGCAGACCTCTGTGTACACTGCACTATACTGAACCTAACTTTCAGACACACATACACAGATGTTACTATTAGAAAAGCCTTCCTGGTAACATGCTTTAAAGTGATTCCTGAAATGGCACTCTGATTCATTTCAGTTCAACATGCCCTGTCTTACTTGTTTATGCTTTGATACTGGCCTGAGGTTTTGCAATAAGCATCAGGACTATATTAATACTATATTGGACCTGAATTCAAGTACAATTTTTGGGCCCCCTGGACCACAGGCAGCTTGTGCTGCACATACCAGGCATGTCAAAGTGACATGATTCTTAGCATCTGCCTCTCTAAGGGTCATGTCACATATCCTTAGGACTGGAAGGGGATATCTTGGACTCACCATGCCCCATGCAAGAAGCACTTGGCCAACTGGCTACAATCAGTTGTGAGCTGTGATACATGCTTTCACTGACTCATTGCTACACTGAGGCCTCTTTGAAGCTTAAGGAGCTAACCTTGGTCCCCACTTTCCCAATAATTATTCCATTGCAAGGACTGGTGTGAGGAAATTGGAAACCTTAGGAAGTCAGCTATTGCACTGCTCTCAGTTTTTACTAGGAAATTTGTCTGAGCCACTTCAGTCAACATGTTATGGTCTAGGGCTAAGTGCTTTAACCACACAATGCAAAGAATCATGGAAATGTAGGGCTGGAAGGGACCTCAAGAAGTCATCAAGTCCAGCCCCCTGTGCTGAGGCAGGACCAAGTAAACCTAGACCATCCCTGACAGGTGTTTGTCCAACCTGCTCTTAAAAAACCTCCAATGATGGGGATTCCACAATCTCCCCTGGAAGCCTAGTCTAGTGCTTGGTTACCCTCATAGTTAGAAAGTTTTTCCCTAATATCTAACCTAATCTCCCTTGCTTCAGACTAAGCCACTTACTTCTTGTCCTACCTTCAGTGGACATGGAGAACAATTGATCGGTTTTCTCTTTCTAACAAAACTTCACATATTTGAAGACTGTTATCAGGCCCCCATCTCAGTCTTCTTTTCTTAAGACTAAACAGGCCCAATTTTGTTAACCCTTCCTCACAGGTTAGGTTTTATAAACCTTTATCATTTTGGTTGCTCTCCTCCACTCTGTCCAATTTAGCCACCTCTTTCCTAAAGTGCAGTGTCCAGGCTTGGACACAGTATTCCAGCTGAGGCCTCACTAATACTGAGTAAAGTAGGACAATTACCTCCAGTGTCTTACATATGACATATTCCTATTAGTCCACCCCAAAATATTGGCCTTTTTCGCAGCTACACCGCATTGCTGACTCATATTCAATTTATGATCCACTATAACACCCAGATCCAATATTACTGGCTAGCCAGTTTTTCCCCATTTTGTAGCTGTCTGTTGATTTTTTTCCTTCCTAATGTAGGAAAGAACTTTGCACTTGTCTTTATTGAAGTACATCTTACTGAGTTCAGACTGGTTCTCTAATTTGCCAAGGTCGTTTTGAATTCTAATCCTATCCTCCATAGTGCTTTCAAACCCTCCCAGCTTGGTATCATCTGCAAATTTTATAAGCATATTCTCCACTCCATCCCACCCATTAATGAAAATACTAAATAGTATTGGACCCAGGACTCACTCCTGCAGGGCCCCAATAGATATGCCCCCCCCCCCCCCCCGAGTTTGACAGTGAACCATTGAAAACTACTCTTTGAATACGGTCTTTCAATCAGTTGTGCACCCACCTTATAGTAATTTCATCTAGACCACATTTTCTTAGTTTTCTCATGTGGGACTGCATCAAAAGCTATACTAAAATCAAGATATATCACGTCTAAAGCTTCCCCTCTATCTACTAGGCCAGTAACCCTATCAAAGAAAGAAATTAGGTTGATTTGGCATGATTTGTTCTTGTCAAATCTATGCTAGCTGTTACTTATAACCCTATTATCCTCTAGGTCAGTGTTTCCCAAACTTGGGACGCCGCTTGTGTACTGGGCCGGGACGGTTTGTTTACCTGCCCCGTCCGCAGGTTCCGCCAATCGCGGCTCCCACTGGCTGCGGTTCATTGCTCCAGGCCAAAGGGAGCTGCTGGAAGTGGCGCGGGCAGAGGGACATACTGGCTGCCACTTTTAGCAGCTCCCATTGGCCTGGAGCAGTGAACCGAGGACAGTGGGAGCCGCGATCGGCGGAACCTGCGAATGGGGCAGATAAACAAACCGGCCCGGCCCGCCAAGGGCTTTCCCTACACAAGTGGCATCCCAAGTTTGGGAAACGCTGCTTTAGGTGCTTATGAATTGATTGTTTAATAATTGGTTTCCATATTTTTCCAGATACTGAAATTAGGCTGACTGCTCTATAATTCCTCTTTGTTCCCCTTTTCAAAGATGGGTACTATGTATAGTCCTCTGGGACCTCACCCATCCTCCATGAGTTCTTAAAGACAACTGCTAACAGTTCAGTTCATTGCATATTTCCACTTGTATATAACCACATAATGACATAACAGAGATTAAAAGAACTTCCTGGGTCACCTAGTCTAAACTCTTCTCCACCTGCACTAACATATTCCATTGTAATCTCATAAGTGTTTTGTCTATTTTTCATCACCACTAGCACTGTTGCCACAATAACTTCCTTTGGCATATTATTCCATTGCCTAAGTGACCTACAGTAACTGTAAATATTGTGCACTTCCTTTTGTATCTACTTAACGTAGCAAGTATTTTGGGAAAAACAAACCTGACAGTGCTGCCACATGTATCTTTTATGTCCTCTTTGAAATGCCAACATTCCAGCAGAAAAAAAAATGCCACCACATTCTGCAGCAGCAGAGATGTTAAATAAATTACCCACATCCCCTTCCTCAGTCATTGCCACTCTTGTATTAATAGTGTTATCTACTCTGTCCCTAAACCCTGTAGTCTCTTCACTTGACTACGCAGTCCATTCTCTTAATCTCTCTTCATATGTCACGCCCTATAATCAATTCAGAACTTTATTCCCTTCCTCCCTATCGCCAGTCTTTGTATTCCCTCCACTTTATAATGAACAGCTCTCAAACAACTGTATGTTTGGCCTTACCATTGATACACACAATGGAATTTTATGTTCCTCTTTTTCACATATGCGCAATACGTTTGCATCTCTCAGTAGAACGTTCGCTAGTTGGAACAGCATCATACCCTGAATACACATAAAACTGTTGTCCATTGTCACCCACTGCGGTCATCTCTGAATTGCTGCAGTAAATGTAGAATGAGATGTAAAATCAAGGTCTTGACCATTTGTGGCGATTAAAGATCTCCTGGCACTTTTCAGAAGAGCAGGAGTGTTAAAGAGTATCCTAGACCCATTCTAACTGTCCTAAATCTCACTGCAATTTGTTTCTTTTGTTCTAATTTGCTGTGTATAGTTGCTATGTGCTGTTGAATAGCTGCCATGTTCTGCACCAGAGATGGCTGCATTTCAGTGGAGGATAAACTAATCCCTGTGTGCAGTTTCCAAATTAGTTTATTAAATTTGTGAGGGATTTGGGGATCCCTTGTGATGAAGGTGCTATATGTATGTAAAATATATCACAGTTATTGTTGTTTTCTAACCAGTATTCTTCCATTTTGTAGTTGGTATTTTTCTCCCTTACTGTATGACCTTGTATTTTATCTAAATTAAATCTCATCTTGTTAATTTTTCCACAGTTCTTTAAAATCTCAAGCTCCATGTGTTATCTCTCTCAGTCTTCCACTGTGTTTATGATCCCTCTTAATTTTGTATCATCTGCAAATTGTGTTACTGTGTGTACATTGTTTCACAGAGTATTAAATAATAATGGGACCATTACTGACCCACGTGAAACCCCTCTTGGTATTTTTCCTAAATTGATGTTGTAACATTTATAATCATGGTACAAGAGAACATAAGTAGACCTAACAGTCTGCAATTAAGCAAAGGAAAATATTGGCTATCAATAAAAACTTTCTGACTATAAGACTGTGGAATACTCGCCACAGGAAGAGGTTGAAGTACCATTGCTTAATAATAAAATACAGTAGCAGTAAATAAAATACTAAATAATAATAATAATAATGCTTAGCAGATACCATATGTAGTGTCTGGCATATTCAAAGCTATTCAACAAAATATATCGAATCTTAGAGATATTTAAAACTTTGCTAGATGAAGCACTCAAGAATATATTTTATTTTATCTTTAGATTTATGAAATGACCCCTTCAACATGGCTCAGGGTGCACATATTCCTGGAATAACCTTACACTGGCAGGGGGATGCACAGGATGGTTTATTATTAGGAGAAGAGGGCACGATGACCTAACATTCTCCAGTTTCTGTGTTTCTATGCCCCACACATACCCCTCATAAACACCATGCAAAGCAGATCTTTAATGTGGGAAATATAATGTTCCCAGTGACCAAAACTGGTCTTTGTGATCCCCAAAGCTCCTGGATACAACTCCCACTGATTTTTGGATTCTATAAAAAAATCAAGATTAATTTTGGCTTGCAAGCAAAATGAGGTAAGTTCGTAGCCCTTTTTCCTTGTGCAGTCAGCCTTGTGAAGCAGTGTTGCTAGTCTGCCATCAGGATTTTTCTCAAAAGCATTGGTTATTCCTTGTCTCCTCTACAGTCAAACTGGGTCAACCTGTGGTGTGCAAAACCTATAGCCTCAATTTTGAGCCAATCCCAGAACAATACACATATGTAGCGCGATCCTCCCAAGTTGCTGCTGACATTAGGGCCAATTCAAGGGCCTTCCCAGCCCTTGGCTGACTGCCAACAGCTGAGACATCATCTCTGCTGAGCAGTCAGATGGTAGGTCTACACTGCAATAAAACCCCCATGGTTGGTCTAGGTCAGCTGACTGGGCTTGTTGGAAGGGTCCCAGAGCCTGGGCTCCAGCCATGCCTAAACATCTACACTTCAATTGTATAGCCCCACAGCCCAAGCCCCAGTCAGCTGACCCTGACCAGCCATGGGTGTTTTATTGCAACGTATCCAATGTGGCCCCTGGCTACAGGGAACAGCAGCTCATTAGCATGAGGCTCAATATGGTCCTCTGAACTAAGGGTGGCTCATGATCCAGCAAAGCACGTAAGCACATGCTGAACTTTAAACATGTGGGTATTCCACTGATTTCAACGCTTACATGCTTTGCTGGATCAGGGCCAATGTGCTCAGCACCTTGCAGGATCAAGCCCTGACAGTGACTGCCTGCACCTTTGCTCAAGTCACTTGGGAATCTGATTTTCAGAGGCTCTGAGCACTCACAACTCCATTTGAAGTCACAGGGAGCTGAGCACCTTTAGGAATAGGTCCTTAATTGTTTTATCTTAGTTTCCCAGTAAAGTGCGGAGTATAAGAATTATCTCTCTCCTAGGGTTATTTTGAAGATTCATTAGTAAAGGTTTGCCCTAAATTGTTGTGTATTGGTATTATTATTACAGAGAGAGGGTGCAATGGAGCATAAATGGGAACAAGTAGGACAGAAAGATGGGATGTGGAGAACAAAGGGAACACGGAAGGGGAAAATAGGGATAGGGACAACCTAACATGGGAGACAGCAGGGAGGTTTAATATCAGCAGAGAAGGTGAGTATTAAAGAGAAGAAATGAGAGAGGAGGAGATGCTGAGTTTTCCAAAAATTTAAACAAAAAGCATCAGCGCTAGCTAGAAATGACCAAAAGAAAATGGCCTGGAGCCATAGTCCCTTCATCTGGAGGGCAAGGCCTCATTATCTCACACAATCCCAAACTCAACTGCTACAGCCAGCAAAGGTATGGGAATGGTCTGTGTGTGAAGTCCTCCCAGGCACAGAGCTGAAGGGAAACATCAGTGCTGATGGTTTCAGTGGCTGGTATTCACAAGACATTGAGGTGACAAATTCTAAGGGATAGATAGAAAGCTAAAGACAGCTGAGGAGGAGAAGTGGCTTGGAGAACATCAGTGAACTACTATATTACTCAAGGATTCTTAGAAACACTGTCTTCCCCCTCAAAGTATGTGTGTATGCATGCGTGCGCGCACACCGGGGCGGCTTCAGAGACCAGTGCAGCAAGCACATACCTGGGGCGGCAAGCCACAGGGGGCAGCTTGCCAGTCTCTGTGAGGGCAGCAGGCAGGTGGCTTTCGGCGGCGTGCCTGTGGGAGGTCCGCCAGTCCCACGGCTTAGCAGCGGGGACACCGATGGCGGAGCACTGACAGATCACCTGCAGGCATGCCGTTGAATCCACGTGACCACCGGACCGCGCGCAGGCGCGCCGCCAAAAGCCGCCTGCCTGTCGTGCTTGGGGCGGCAAAAAACATAGAGCCACCCCTGGTGCACACACACACACACACACACACACACACACACACACTTTTTGCCCCTCCTTGGGTAACCTCAGCCAAGCTCCTTCAAGCATTCCTTCCAGAACTATTTTCAATAACAGCTGAGGCAGTTTCATAAGTCATGTTATATTTTGATGTCAGGGAGAGGCACACAGATAGTTGAGTAGTGGGAGGAGAAGATTCAATGGTTACAAAAACACAGGACCCAGTCTCAGCTAGTAAAAATTGGTGTAGCTTCATTGACCTCAGTTATACTAATTTACATCAGGAGAGAATCTGGTCTGGATATTAGACTAAGGGCTTGACTACACAGTGGGGTAATGCGCTCTCCAGAGATGTGATTTCTAAAATGCATTAATATGTTGCACATTAACTAGTCAGTGTAAACCCTATTGTTATGCTTTAGGGCAATGCTGTTTGAAACAGTACTACATTAAACCACACTAGGGATCCCTTAGCGCACACCAGCAGGGTCCACATGAATGAATTAAGGCGTATTAGCATGCTTTAGAAATCACACCCCACGTAGTACAAATTGCCCCACCATGTAGGCAAGCTACAAGAGGACAATTACATTTCACCACTACTCCTTACAACTTTGCCCTCCTTGCAAACATACCCTCCCACTCTCTCCAAAGTATGGAATAGATATGTGCTGCCAGTTTCTGTGGCTGGTATGTATCAGATACTGAAGCAGCAGGTTCAAGGGGTGGGTGCAGAGTCTTTGGGCACCTTCAGTGCTGTTATCTGGAATTCCCTTGAATATCACAGAATTTAAACAATAGTGATTCCCTGCCCCTCAACAAACTGTGCTCTATTTAATTCTGAATGTCTCTCGAACCAGATCACAGTATAGGGGTTGCTGATATTTTAAAAGTCACCCACTGTGTATGGCCTTTTGCAAAGAAGACATTCAAGTGCTTCTATTTATTAGAGGAAGTCCCCTAGAAGTGTGATAAATGCACCAAATTTAAGAATTAAAGCCACATTAGAAAGGCATTGATTTTCTTACAATAAGATGAGCCTCTGAGGGAGCTGGAGAGAGGTAGTGAACTGAGCAGACACAGCGTGGTTCTGGCGAGGTAGAGCATTTGGGGAATTACTCCTTCAATAGAAAAAAAAATTGTTTTAATTAGGTTGGTTGGTGGTTCTGAAAGCAATGTGCTGTGCATCTGGGGGAGGGGGGATTGTCAACAGCTTGTGCTCTGAGCTTGTGAGTCACAGCGCAGAGAGAGAACTTGCACTTCTGGCTCAAATGCCGGAAGAGTCTTCACAGAATTCAATCTGGGGAGGGGAAATGGGAGGTGGCAATTATGCAATGATCCTCTGACTATTCTGAACTGCTTGTAAAAATCAGATGAGCTTTTGTTCTCCTGGACTAGGGAAAAGATGCTAGGAAGAGGATAACAAGCAATTATAGAAGGAAAAACATCCAACAACAAAACTGAGTGAAAATAATAAAATTAAAAAGTGAGTTAGAGAGGTTTTGTCATTTCTGTCTGAGATTATGTTGGGGAGGCTGAACTCAATTTTATTGAGAAATCAATTCTAATTTGGCACTCCACACAGTATCTGGCAGAGGATACTGGTAACAGTCTCCATTGAAATCTGCCAGCTAATTTACTTCTGCTGACTTTACACTAACAAACAGAAGCAGGGAAAAGTCTTGTAGTAGAGATGACATTTCCCACTGAATATCTCATACTAATGTAGGTTCTGAATCCTCTTACTCTTGCTTTATAGATAAACACTCAGTTTGCAGGGGAAAAGATTGCCCAGGATAAAGTGGGATGGGCTAAAGGTCAGAAGTGCAATATGTGTCCTAAGGACTGGGCCTGCGTGTTACAAGTTTAGCTAGAGGGAAAAGCTTGGAAGCAGATTCCTCTGTCAGCTTTTATAAAAGTTTAACACCATCTGTTCTCCAATTAAACTGATCATTGAAGTCCAGCACCAGCAAGTTTTACAGACACCAAGTCCTGCTATTGATTGTCAAAAGAAAAAAAAAGCTTTTAAAGGATTGTGAATTATTGAAGAAAATGTGTCTGTAGATGTTTCAGAAATGTACTGCATAAAATTTATCATGAGTTACGTGTCTGGGAGCACAAAATGTGCCGTTTAATGCTATGCTTTACTGACCTTTAAGCAATGGCAGCTGTCCTAACTGTATTCTCAGCTTATGTGTATTCACTCAGAATTCATACAAAGTATCATTTATTTTTGTGAGGTTTGTGCCACTAAAGATTTTACATGCACTGAAAAGCTATTGCTGGTTGCATTGTTTGTAACAAAAGGAAGGAACTATTTCCAAATGTCAATATAAACAAGAAGTGAACAGTTTTCAGACTTTACATTTACCAATACATTTAACTGTCAAGGAGCCTGATTTTTCATGAAATAGTTCTATTTTGTGCACAGCAGAGAAAAATATGTTTTTATTTCTTTGACTTACCCATTTGTCTTTTTCTTAGCGCCTATAAAGCCACCATGCCCCCATCTCCTTGGCACAGCGAGATGTTCTTTTTCAGGGAAGGTTTCCCTCTACAGTCAAGTAATATCCAAGTTTGTAAGTGCACAATGACTTACATTTCCACACTCCATTTATAAACCAGGTTCAATGCTCCATAAGGACCCAGTTTCTCCCTCTCCCTCTCAGCAGTATTCTTCAAGTCTTTACAAGGATCCATTTTCCCACCCTTATTCCCAGAAGTCAGTTAAATCTAGGGCAACATGGCCTAAAATTACTATTTTCCTCAAAATCCCAGAAAACCTACAGCCAACTGCACTTCTGCCTTATAGCACAGCTATCACTTGAACAATATTGTGAGTATGCCTATACACGCTCAGCTAATACTGTACACTCTTGCACCTTCTGGTTCCCTGTGCTGCGTGCATCCAAAAATATGCTTTTACTTAGTCTTATGAATAGGTCCATCATAAAACTATGGAGTCTTGACCTAAGAAGGCATCTTGTGGCTTTAAACTCCAAGAACTTGAATTCGAAAAGACTGAACTTTATCTCTTAGCAAAGCAATAGGGTAAAAACTGGATGTAACATTGTTTTAAATAATTGATGTTGCACTCTGATACTGTTTTTCTTTGTATTACTGCAGATAGGTTTCTTAAAAAGATTTTCGCAAGCTGTTTATTATAGGAATAACTACATTTTTCTTTCTATTTTAACAATAGTGTTTTACCCATAATGTTGCCTGCAGATAATGTATTAGGGATACAAATAAAATAACTGTATAGATTGTATAGCAATGTATAGGTTGTTAAACAGAAAACCTATGGTTTAGACTTGAATTCACTAGTGTTGATTATTTTGTTTGCTGCCTTTTGATTTTTGTTGTTGTCTGCTTTCTGTCTGGCTGCTGCCCGTATTCATTTTGACATTTGTACAATGCTGCAAATAAAACCTAAACACTTTCACATTCATCTTTAATTCAACTCACTATGGAAGAAACAGACTTGCATGAATAAAGCATAGAAATCCAGGCTTAAAACTTAAGCTTCCTATTGATTATGATTTTGTGTCACAACTCCCAAGTTTTTCCAGCAGGCAGTGATTTTTGTAATGGAATTTTTTTTTTCTTGGACTAATGTAATTGAAGGGCAGGAGTTCTGCCTTTTTTACTTCTACATAGGGCTCAACTGTATATGATTTACACAGGAAAATCTCCAACTGAAAGTAGCACTTTAGAGGTCCATGCCAAGATTGGGCCCTTGTATGTATATTTAGAAAAGACAGTCCCTGCCCCAAGGACTTGCCCATCTAAATAAAGAAGACAGACAAAAGAGGCAGGTCGCAGAAATATTATAATTCCCAGTTTACAGATGGGAAACTGCGATAATGGGCTACATTGGGCAACTCTTATGGTGATGAGCATTTACCGATCAATGGGACTACTCGGATGAGTCCGCTCACCAATGTGAGTAAGTGTTGCACAATTCACTCCTAAATTATTTATTTGCTCAAGTTCAGGCAGGAAATCTGGGACAGGGTCAGATCTCCTAAATCCCAGTACAGTGTCTTAAACACAAGTTTATCCTTTCTCTCTCAATGGGAGCCTTTTTTGGCATGGGATGTACAAAATTAGGCTTGATATAAATGTAATGGGCTATCATGGTTCATTTACCTTTGCCCTCCCAATATCACTTTACCCTTTTTTTAAATCTCTCCCAACAGCGGATATTTTGTATCCTATAAATCTGTAGTAACACTATCATGGTGATAATACCTAGGACATGCATTAGAAATATTGTGGGGCTGTCCTGCTGTTTTAGAGATATCGCAATGCACACCAAGCAAGTTAATGGTAGGGGTTTACAAAAAAAATGCTCAGCACTGGCCTACTTCAGTTCTCACTAAAGCTAATGATCATTGCTTCCAATGAGAACTGAGATAGGCCAAGGCTGGCCATTTTTGAAAATCCCACTCTAATGGTATCTGAGGCTCTACCTTGGTCCCTCTCTTTTGGACTAGCCAGTAGGAGACAAGAATGATGCAAAACCAGCATGCTCAGCAGGGGTCAATTGAAGCAAATCTAGCAAAGCTATTCAAATGAATTGCTTTGAGCTTCAAGGCTCAAACTTCAGCATGTAACTACCCCCTTGTGCCTGCCCCAAACTCCTATGCCTGTGCCAGTGCCATGAGTTCAGTTTCATAAAGAAGGGTCACAGCGTGGGTGTGTCTCCAGAACTGCAGTGCACATCTGTGGGAGGCTTTAGGAAAGCAGTGGATGGAGGCTATCTGTTAAACAGGATGAGCCTCTGACGGCCCATCCTGGGCTCTGATACTCGGGGAGATATCCTAAGTCAGGAGCAGATGGTAGGTCTCCCTGAAGCCTCTAGGGGAATGAGAGTAAATAATACATACATCTGGCATACAATCTCTCATTAGGTATTGCTTGAAATACTCTAAAACTGCACTATGTATTTCAAAGAAAAGCACTCCCCCTGCCCCCCCCAAACCCTTTTTTGTTTAGTTTTTACATCAATACAGAGTCCCATCCTGGCTAAAACTGGGATGTGGGGAGCATCAGTCTTGTGCTCTGACTCAGCACTGCCAGTTGTATGTGTATACACATACACACACAGAGTAAATTGCATGGATATTGCTCTGCTTGGGGCATGAACTCCTCCACATCACATTTCTTCTGTTGCCCCCACTGCCTTTTCCTTGCTGCATCCCATCCCCACAAAATGAGGAGATGCCATGTCACCACATAACACTGACACCAGGGTTGACAATTGTCAATTTGACAAGGACTTCCTCCTATCTCACTGTACTTTAATGGGTGCCAAGAAGTAATCCAGGAGGTCCTTCCTCAATTGCACAGTACTTCTTCTAGATGTAGGCTCCAATCCAGCAAATATTTATGCACATGCTTAACTTTAAGCATGCGAGTAGTCTCACTGACTACAATGGGACTTGTATGCCTCAAGTTAAGCGTGTGCATAAGTATTTACAGGATCAGAGCCTTAAATTGCAGCACCACCTGACATGCTAGAAACTGAGCTGGTCTTTCCAATAAAGCAATATGTCTGGCTTACCTATGTTTTTTGCCTTAAGACACTATACCCAATGAATTCTGCATCTGCAATACTGCAGCATATTCTAAGATGAATGCTATTTTAATTTGCTTTAGGCACTGAAGACCTACACACATTTCAGTGGAGGGAGTTGTGTGTTTTAATTGGTTTATGAAGACAAAGCATATGCCATGACACAGTTAAATGATTAACAGATTCCTACGAATGCCTTTGGCATAGAATATCTATACATTCATTAGCTGGAACAATTCATCTTCTTGATAAAACTAAAATTAGTTATATACCAGGTTTACTTTTTATGATTAATAAATGATAAAAATCTAAATTATCCATCTGAAATGACTGCTTTCTTAGCCATTAATCTCATAGTTATCAGCTCCTATAATTCATGTTATTAGTTTAAAAATCAATTTTACCAAATATTATTTTTAATTTGCTATCAAAAACAAGCAAAATACATGGAACGTGAAGTAGCATCTCATTTAGAATGATATTCTGGAGTGATTTCTAAATCAAGATATAAAAAGGTGTAACATTTGAAGTATTTTTGCCATTATAAAATAAACAGACACAACACATGACTGAGCCTATATGGTAAATGCTAAAATTAATAAAGCTGCTTAGTAATCAGATATCTGTAACAAAAGACGTTTGAGCTAATTTGGATTTTGCAACCTTCTATATTCATTTTGCAGAGAAGCAAAATTC
Organism: Trachemys scripta elegans; assembly: GCF_013100865.1. Lineage (NCBI taxonomy): Eukaryota > Metazoa > Chordata > Testudines > Emydidae > Trachemys > Trachemys scripta. The sequence continues at coordinate 106,054,441 of NC_048302.1, read as the reverse complement.
AGCTCATGTTGCAGAAAAATAGCCTGGGACAAAGTGGAGTGGAGAATATGCTAAAAGTGAAAAGTACAGTCCAGTCCGTGTCCTAGAGATTCGGTCTACAAAACAGGTTTAGCTAGAGGGAAAGGCTTGGGAATAGATCCTTCTGTCAGCTGTTTTAAATGTTGAAGACCTTCTGTTCTCTCGTTAAAGTAATCAAGGAAGTTCACGATGGTAAGCGTGTGACTTTGCTCTATAGCATTCTTATTAATGGTCAAAGGTTTATTAAGGAATCTAGTTTAGTCACTTCATTTCTGTTGTCAAACAATGGTTATTCTGAACTCCCAGTGGTCCCCAAAAAAGTACTCTTTGGAGAATTGGAGAAACTACATTTGTAACATTTTTTGTTGTCTTGTTGCTAGAATTTAAAAAAAAAAAAAAAGAAAAAGAAAAAAAAAAAAAGCAGAGACATCTGCTGGAGACCTAAGCAACTTGTTACTTAACAAGTGGCTCAGCTGCAACATGCTGCACGGCCTTCCAGGAGTCCCAGCATTGGGAACTGACTAACGGCTCTAACTCCCTGAATAGATGAGGGCTTGGGGGCATATCAGAAGGTGACACATACAGAGCTGCTGAAGGAAGGAGTAGGCAGCAACATTTACTTGCTGACTGACAGCTCTTCTTCCCAGCTTGGAATAAATATTAGACTTGGTTCAAGTCTCTTCTATAGATTCTTATCAGGGGTGCTGGAACGGTGGGGCCAGGGGGCCATGTCCCCATCGATTTTTACCAGTCGTAAGGGCAAGCGACGGGGGCGTGGAAGGGAGCAGCAAGGAGCAAGTCGGGGGCAGGGTCTTGGGTGGAAGAGGTGACATGAGGGTGGGGGCTCTGGGGAAGGGCCAGTGTGCAGGCGGAGACTGGGAGAAGGGGTGGTGTGGGGGGAGGGGCTCAGGGGAAGGGGTGGCACAAGGGCAGGGGCTCAGGGGGAAGCAGCATGATGGCGGGGGCTTGGGGAGAATGGGTGGTGCGAGGGTGGGGGGAAGAGGTGGCGAGGGGGCGGGGCCACGGGTGGAGCACCAGTGGCCCCCCCCACTTTTAGAGAGCTTCTGTCACCCCTGGTTCTTATACCATACTCATCATTGTAGTATCTGAACTTATTCTTGTCATGCATTAAGCAACATAACTACACACCAGTTGTGTTATTTGTTCTTATCCTCTCCCAGGGAAGGCAGTGGGGAATCATGCACAATGGAGTGTCTTGTTTTGGTAGTTTTACAGTTTGTTTTTTTAAATATACACATTGTTATGTGGCATTTACAGGCTATGAATAGCAAAAAAAAATGATTAAAAATATTTGTGTGACTAGAAGTGCTGAATGTGGCTCACTGTGATTCCTGGGGTGACACAATTAATTGGGAGTATTCAGAAATCCACTGGGTATTCATGAAAATCTCTGCAAATCCCAAAAGTTTCATCAACTTCTAGATGACTGGTTTATGGCTGAACGTTCACCCTGAAAGTGTGCTGTTATTCATTACCCATATTTTTTCAAAATCCATTGAGGGACCAACTATGCACCATGAAAAATAGTTAAAGCAAATAGTTCCTGAAAACCCCAGGCCAGAAAAAATATTTGTCCAAACTACTACCAACGAGAAGCACATTCATGAGCAATTCACTACCCAAAAAACAAGGGGTTAAATTCATAAACAAACAGGGGCTAAGTTTTCCTGGATGGACTGAGCTTTGCTTGGCGGAATCTGGAGTGGTAGCTTTAAACAACCTTAGCAGCTATCAGATCCTCAGGCTGAAGGATGCAGACCCTGACTCTTGAGAAAAATAGAGTAGTCTGATGGTTGCGCTCTGTTACTCCAGTTGCCAAAAGCCCCACTGGGCATCCCAGTAACCATGTACTGCTGGGGCACAGGGATGCCTGGCCATACCTTTTTTCCCTAGCTACCCCCCTTCACCAAGAGCCAGGAGAAGAAGTTGTGTAGGGGTGGTTATGACTGCTCTACATCACTGGAATATTTTCCAAACTAGGATGAATCCTTCCCAGGCCATTTAACTGAGATTATTTCTGCTCTGGTGTGGTCCAAAGCAGTCAAAGAACACTGGAGAATTGGGCCCATTATCGGTAATTAGTGCTTCAACCCTTTCCCTCCTCAGAATACTTTCTGAGGGACTGAAAGGAAGTGCAGAGGTGAGGGGGAGAGGGAGATCTAATAAGACAAACAATTTATTTTTATGTGGCATCTCCCTGTTGTGATGCCAAGGCCCAGCATCTGCACGAACATTAGATGTAGAGCTTGTCCAATAATAGTCAAACAATTTATTAGATGAATTCTGGCAGCCTTCACCCCTTCAATTATTCAACAAATAATTTTTGTCCATTATTCAGGCAGCTCAGTTAGAGGCTCAAATGGCATATGTTAAATCAATGATTTGATTATTTTTGTCAGTTGTCAAATCATTTGCAATTTTTGTTATATTAGTTGAGCAGGTATAGGGCCTGATCTCCACTCACTTACTACTGGATATAAGTGGGCTTACGTCCCAAGTCAGTAGTCCATCACTTTCCATCAAGACACTTAAAATATGTGCTTAGCTTTAGGCACATGCTCAAGTCCCATTGAATTAAGTGCTTTATTGAACAGAGATGGACTTCAGCATGTCCTTAAATGCTTTGCAGAAATGGCCTTAGTTCTCTCGATTTCATTGGAACAATGTGGGTGGTAAGCATTATTTCAGGTAAACAGCCAGGAGTCCAGTGGCACCTTAAAGACTAACAGATTTATTTGGGCATAAGCTTTCGTGGGTAAAAAATCCACTTCTTCAGATGCAAGGAAAAGTGGGTTTTTTACCCACAAAAGCTTATGCCCAAATAAATCTATTAATCTTCAAGGCGCCACTGGACTCCTCATTGTTTTTGTGGATACAGACTAACACAGCTATCCCTCTGAGATTTCAGGTAATGTTTTCGGGTTGGGCCCCTAGCGTAGGGTTACCATACATCCGTTTTTTCCCAGACATGTCCAGCTTTTTGGTAATCAAACCCCTGTCCCGGGGGAATTTCCAAAAAGCCGAACATGTCCGGGAAAAATACTCCCTGGCTTACCTTAGAGCGGGTGCCGGGGGGCTGCTGTGCTCCCTGACTCCTGGGATCTGTAAGAGCCAAGCTGCCCGAGCGCTACCGGCTTCGGGCAGCCCCCAAGCCTCCGGACCCTGCGCCGCCAGCCAGGCACTTCCCCTCCCGGGCTCTGGGGGCGCAGGGTCCAGAGGCATGGGGGCTGCCCAAAGCAGATAGCGCTCGGGCAGCTCGACGCTTACAGAGACCAGGAGTTCAGGGAGCACAGCAGTCGCCGGAGCCTAGGAAGGGAAGTGCCCAGCCAAGGGTGCAGGGTCCAGAGGCATGGGGGCTGCCCGAAGCCCGAGCACTACCGGCTTCATGGTTTGCCGGGTAGCCTCCAGACCCTGCACCCCTGGCAAACCATGAAGCCGGTAGCGCTCGGGCAGCCCTTTTCTTGTGGCTGGGAGGGAGGAGGGGGAATGCGGGCGCTCAGGGGAGGGGGCAGAGTTAAGGCAGGGACTTTGGGGAAGGGGTGGAGTTGGGGCGGGGCCAGGGCCCCGTGGAATGCCCTCTTTTTTTATTTTTTAAATATGGTAACCCTACCCTAGCGTATAGCCTCAACTCACATTAGTAGCAAGGTGGAAAAATGGAGGACTTATACTGAGTCACCTTAACAGCCAAATGAAGTTCCAACTGAGACAAGCTGCTGGTTAAACAATTGCATGATCAAAACCAGATGTCTGTACATCAGTACCCGCCATATAAATAACTAAAGAGAGCCTGAGAATAATTTAGTAAGTTAAAAAGAAGTTAACAGTGTACCTTGGGAAAACAAAAATAAAGGGTTTATTTACTTTACAAACACACACATGCTTTATATATAAATGTGTCACAGAGAAAGTTATCTTAAAATAAAACACCCATTTCACCATCAAATTTCTTTAATACAAAAAAGCTCATAAATAAATTACATAAACGGTTCTGTACTGGCAATAAATTGATAATAATTGACCTTGTCCTATCCAAGGATGAGTGTATCTTTAGATCCTAAGTGCTGTGAATGGTTATGAACAGACAAAGTATTGAGCACAAACTAAGCACAAACAAAGTAAGTACAACAAGCACTGTGCATTTCACAGAGTATTAAATAACTGAGATTCACAGAAGCAGATCTCTTGATCTTTCTTCCGGTGGTCTTAAGTTATTTAATTGCTAAAAGCATCATCTTTATAATATCAGACTTTGCTCCTAATATCTTTACTTTCTCATTTCCCTATTTAAATATCCTATTATCCAAAACCCACCACGTGTTATCCTGGAGCATCTCTGATAAAACTTTTGGGACTATGAATGAATCTGATTTTTTGAAGGATTGATGAAGTCTTGTTCTTTGGGGATGTTCCCCTTTCAATGCAAGTAAAAAATGGTTACCTACCTTTCCATAACTGTTGTTCTTCGAGATGTTTTGCACTCATCCATTGTAATGTACATGTGTGCATGCCTTGTGCACAGTTGTTGGAGATTTTTCCATCCATCAGGGTAGTGTGAGCGCCCTTTGGTGCTCTGTGCCACTGCACACAGGTATAATGGGTCCTGCTGCCCCAGACCCACCTCAGATCCTTCCTACTGGAAAGAGAAGGGAAGGAGGGAAGGTCATGGAATGGACATGCAAAACGCATCTTGAAGAACTGTTACAGAAAGATAGGTAACCATTTTTTCTTCTTTGAGTGATTGCACACGTCCATTCCACTCTAGGTGACTAACAAGCAGTTCAAGCTGGTGGTTGGTTCGGAATCTACTTGAACGGGGATTGTAGGAACACCTGTCCGAATCTGGCATCACCTCTAAACGGATGAGCAATGACATAGTGGGAAGTAAATGTGCGGATCAAAGAGCAGGTTGATGCCTCTACACATGTTCAAAATGGGCACCCAGGCCAGAAAGGCCTTGGAAGCTGCCTGTGATCCAGTTGCTTGAGCCACCACTTTTGATGCAGGTTCCACATTCGCACTATAGACTGAAATCCAGGAGGAGATTCTCTGAGTGGACAGTGGGTGGCCCTTTACACCTTCTGAAATTGCCATGAATAGCTGCACTGATGACCTAATAAAAGGCCAAAGACCTTCTAATATCTAGCAAATGTAGTTTCTCTTCAAATCTACTTGAATGAGGCTTTGGAAACGCCACTGTGGAACTGGGCTGTGAACATGTGGATATAATCTGTCTAAACCTGTTAGAAATCTAATGGATGTAGGATTAGAAAAAACTGATCTGTTATCCACTGGAGGATGGAAAGCCGAGATAGCTGCCAGGTGAATGTTTATGGAACTACCATCAAGGCCCCATTGTTTCAGGAACAGGAGATAATCTAGGATATGAGGAATCGAAGCTTGGGCTGGGAGGATGCCTCTTTGTACATACCATATGGAGAATCTTTTCCATTTTGCAAGGTAAGTAGACCTGACTGAAGGCTTTCTGCTGTTAAGGAGAATTTATTTAGAGCAAAGACTTTCCAAGGAAGTTAGCCATGTAGCATCCCGCGGTCAAGTAGAGGGCCTGTAGATTGGGATGGAGGAGGTGACCATTGTCCTGGGAGATCACATCTGCATCTCTTGGGAACAGCGCAGGGATTCTGACAGATAGGACTAGTAGAGAAAAAACCAATAGAATCATAGAATATCAGGGTTGGAAGGGACCTCAAGAAGTCATCTAGTCCAACCCCCTGCTCAAAGCAGGACAAATCCCCAACTAAATCATCCCAGCCAGGGCTTTGTCAAGCCTGACCTTAAAAACCTCTAAAGAAGGAGATTCCACCACTTCCCTAGGTAACCCATTCCAGTGTTTCACCACCCTCCTAGTGAAAAAGCTTTTCCTAACATCCAACCTAAACCTCCCCCACTGCAACTTGAGACCATTACTCCTTGTTCTGTCATCTGATACCACTGAGAACAGTCTAGATCCATCCTCTTTGGAACCCCCTTCAGGTAGTTGAAAGCAGCTATCAAATCCCCCCTCATTCTTCTCTTCTGCAGACTAAATAATCCCAGTTCCCTCAGCCTCTCCTCATATGTCATGTGCTCCAGCTCCCTAATCATTTTTGTTGCCCTCAGCTGGACTCTTTCCAATTTTTCCACATCCTTCTTGTAGTGTGGGTCCCAAAACTGGACACAGTACTCTAGATGAGGCCTCATCAATGCCGAATAGAGGGGAATGATCACGTTCCTCGATCTGCTGGCAATGCCCCTACTTATACAGCCCAAAATGCCATTAGCCTTCTTGGCAACAAGGGCACACTGTTGATTCACATCCAGCTTCTCATCCGCTGTAACTCTAGGTCCTTTTCTGCAGAACTGCTGCCTAGCCATTCGGTCCCTAGTCTGTAGCAGTGCATGAGATTCTTCCATCCTAAGTGCAGGACTCTGCAGTTGTCCTTGTTGAACCCCATCAGATTTATTTTGGCCCAATCCTCTAATTTATCTAGGTCCCTCTGTATCCTACCCATACCCTCCAGCACATCTACCACTCCTCCCAGTTTAGTGTAATCTGCAAACCTGCTGAGGGTGAAGTCCATGCCATTCTCCAAATCATTAATGAAGTTATTGAACAAAACCGGCCTCAGGACTGACCCTTGGGGCACTCCGCTTGATACTGGCTGCCAACTAGACATGGAGCCATTGATCTCTATGATATAACCAGCTTTCTATTCACCTTATAGTCATTTCATCCAGCCCATACTTCTTTAACTTGTTGGCAAGAATACTGTGGGTGACTGTATCAAAAGCTTTGCTAAAGTCAAGGAATAACACATCCACTGCTTTCCCCTCATCCACAGAGACAGTTATCTCATCATAGGAGGCAATTAGGTTAGTCAGGCATGACTTGCCCTTGGTGAATCCATGCTGACTGTTCCTGATCACTTTCCTCTCCTCTAAGTGCTTCAGAATTGATTCCTTGAGGACCTGCTCCATGATTTTTCCAGGGACTGAGGTGAGGCTGACTGGCCTGTAGTTCCCCGGATCCTCCATCTTCCCTTTTTTAAAGATGGGCACTACATTAGCCTTTTTCCAGTCATCCGGGACCTCCCCCAATCGACATGAGTTTTCAAAATAATGGCCAATGGCTCTGCAATCACATCCGCCAACTCCTTTAGCACCCTAGGATGCAGAGCATCTGGCCCCATGGACTTGAGCTCATCCAGCTTTTCTAAATAGTCCTGAACCACTTCTTTCTCCACAGAGGGCTGGTCACCTCCTCCCCATGCTGTGCTGCCCAGTGCAGCAGTCTGGGAGCTGACCTTGTTTGTGAAGACAGAGGCAAAAAAAGCATTGAGTACATTAGCTTTTTCCTCATCCTCTGTCACTAGGTTGCCTTCCTCATTCAGTAAGGGGCCCACACTTTCCTTGACTTTCTTCTTGTTGCTAACATACCTGAAGAAACCCTTTTTGTTACTCTTAACATCTCTTGCTAGCTGCAACTCCAAGTGTGATTTGGCTTTCCTGATTTCACTCCTGCATGCCTGAGCAATATTTTATACTCCTCCCATGTCATTTGTCCACTCTTCCACTTCTTGTAAGCTTCTTTTTTGTGTTTAAGATCAGCAAGGATTTCACTGTTAAGCCAAGCTTGTTGCCTGCCATATTTACTATTCTTTCTACACATCGGGCTGGTTTGTTCCTGCAACCTCAATAAGGATTCTTTAAAATACAGCCAGCTCTCCTGGACTCCTTTCCCCCTCATGTTATTTTCCCAGGGGATCCAGGCCATTAGTTCTCTGAGGGAGTCAAAGTCTGCTTTTCTGAAGTCCAGGGTCCGTATTCTGCTGCTCTCCTTTCTTCCTTGTGTCAGGATCCTGAACTCGACCATCTCATGGTCACTGCCTCCCAGGTTCCCATCCACTTTTGCTCCCCCTACTAATTCTTCACAGTTTGTGAGCAGCAGGTCAAGAAGAGCTCTGCCCCTAGTTGGTTCCTCCAGCACTTGCACCAGGAAATTGTCCCCTATACTTTCAAAAAACTTTCTGGATTGTCTGTGCACCACTCTTTTGCTCTCCCGGCAGATATCAACGTGATTGAATGTTGGCGAGGCCAGGCTGTTGTTATTATCATGATGTGAGCAGCACCTTGTTTGATCTTGGATAAGACCTTGGGCAGGAGCAGAACTGGAGGGAAGGCATACAAGCAGGCCTTTTGGCCAAATCAGGAGCAAAGCGTCTGACTGTGACCCACCAGGAACAAAAAAGCTGACCTTTCTTGTTTTCTTTAGTTGCAAATAGGTCCACCAGTGAGTACCCCACTGACAGAAAAAGGCACTGGACACATCCAGACGAAGGAACCACTCGGGGTGGCCTGCAAACTATCTGCTCAGGCATTCTGCCAGAGTGTTCTGAACCCATGAAAGGTAGGCTGCTTTGAGGTTGATGGACCTGGCTATGCAAAAGTTCAAAAGGGAGACTTCATCGACTGGACTCCCCCAGTCTGTTTACATAACACATGGCTGTTGTGTTGTCTGTGAGTACTAACAATATCTGCCCCCCTGATATGCGGGGAGGAATACCATACGAGCTAAACAGATAGCCCAAAGCTCTTTGATATTTATATGAAGAGTGAGATCTGCAATGATCAATGCCCACAAGTTTGATGGGGGCCTAAGTGAGCTTCCCAACCTAGATTTGATGCATCTGTGACTTAAGGGATTGTCTGTCAAGGAGAAGTAAAGCGAACTTCTGTGCAAACATTCAGTGGGTCTGTTCTCCCTGGACTCGTGGACAAGACTCGAGCTGGTACCTGAACTACCCCATCCACTTAATATACTGCAGCTCCCTAAATTTCATTCTGGCATGCTGGCCCTTGTAGGTGCATGCTGCCATGTACTCTAGAAGTTTGAGGCATGTTTGAACTGTAGAGAGAGCATATGCTTTTAGATCTAGAGCAACAAACTGCAGTGCCTCAACCTTTTTTGTCACAGGAATGCCCTAGCTTGTGTGGAGTTAGGATAGATTTTTCTGTATTAATTAAAAGCCAGAGAATGTAAAAGGATGACTGGATAGCAGTTATGATGGAGAATACTTAGGATCTGGATCAGCCCCTCACTAGCCAGTCATCCAGGTAAGGGAACACATGGATTCCCAGCCGGTGCAGGAAAGCCACCACTACCACAGTACATTTTGTAAACATGTGAGGGGCTGCTGCCAGGCCAAAGGGAAGAACTGTGAATTGGTAGTGTGAATTGTTGACCATGAATCTGAGGCACTTTCTGTGGCTGAGATGAATTGTCACATGAAAGTAAGCATCTTTTAAGTTGAGGTTAGTGTACCTGTCCCCGGTCTCTAAGTTAGGGATAACAGAAACAAGAATAACCATCTGGAATTTTGTTTTCTTCAGAAACTTGTTCAGTTACCTTAGATCTAAAATAGGTCTGAGGATCCCCTTTACCTTTGGGATTAGGAAGTATCAGTAATAGAAACCCTTTCCTCTGAAAGGCATGGGAACTTTTTTTATGGACACCCATGAAGACGAGAGACTGGACCTCCTGAAGCATCACATTCTTATAAGAGTATAAAGAGGGATGGGGGTGGGGGAGATAGAGGCAAACTGAAGGGTATAATCCAGTTCCACCATGCTTGGACCCACTTGTCCATGGTGATGGAGGCCCAAGCACCGAGATAGGCGGTTGCCAAAAATAGGGGAAGGGAATGATGGTTACCTTTGGAAGTGAGGCTGCTCTCAACCAAATGAATGCTTTGAGGAACCAGTCTGCCTGGATGAAGTGGGCACCGTGGAGGCCATTCGTAGCAAATATGCCTCATCTGGCATCATAGAGGAAGAGGCCAGTGGTTGTTGATGGGAGGCCTTCTCCCATTCTTATACAAGAGAGTCCCAAGATTCCTCTTTCATGGTACCAGCCCCAGTACTGGCAGAAGGGAAATGGCGACCGTGGTGTCCATGCCCCCATTGTCTACTGGGTGATGATGAGTATGAGGGAATGTCCCAAAAGCTCAAGAAAGGTCACTGGTATAGTAGTGGGATCCAGATATTTGCTGGCCATTGGTCATTAGGTTGAGATCTGTACCAACCTGTCCCTAGGGTAACTAGGGTTGCTCTGGCTGGGTTGCATAAGATCTGACCTCAGAATCTGAGGAGGAGGATGAGTACACGTCCTCTGGCCACAGGGGAGCTGACCCCTATAGTACCAGGGAGACCAGCTGTGAATCCAGCAATGGAGGCAACAGCACAATCATTGCAGGCTTTCCCCTTGATGGAATCTGCCAAAATACTGCAACTGTAGCAGTCACCGGTACCGACTGGTGCCAGAGCAGATACTGGCAGATCCAACATGCCCACTCTCAGTGCCAGATGGGAATCTTGTCCCAGTGGTGAAACTGGTACCGACAAGTTCAGTAGTTCCCAAGCTGCCTTGAACACTTTGGGAGTAGACAGGACTGTCAAAGGCTCCTGACCCTGCACTACTAGGAGTTGTGTCAGTCCTGAGAGAGATCTCAAAGAGCCCTTCCTAGGCTTGGAGTCAGCAATCCTCCTTTGCAGGGCAATTGTGCCTGGGGGTGCCTCATTTTCGAGTGCCCCATAGTGTCCTTTGCTGCACCAAGTGCCTTGCCTGCAGATCTCGAAGCCCCTAGTACTGAGTCCTTTGAAGACTTACAAAGTCTTTTCTTCAGTACCAGTGAGGCTGGTATGCCTGAATACTCCTGGGCGGACCACTCCTGACTGACACGGACGTGCTCAGTAGCCATTCAGAGCAGGAAGGTTCCGATGCAGGGTGAAGTGCAGATTCCATGAGCAAATATTTTAAGCCTGGTACCCTGTCCTTTTTTGAACGGAACTTGAACCCTCTACAAATGAGACATTTGTCACCTACATGGGCTTCCCTAGTCATTTCAAGCAGCTGGGGTAGGAGGTCGCTGACTGGCATTGGCTTGCCACAGGTGTGACAGGCCTTAAAGCCAGGAGAGCACAACATGAGTGCAGTACCAGACTCAGTACTCAAACAGTCACCGGAGAGTGACCAAACCTAAGAACTATTATTATAATTATTCTAATTGGTAACTATATACAAGAAACAGTATTCTACCCGACAGGAAATATACACACAAGAAGGTGAGGGATGATTTTTTGAAATGCTAAGATCACAGCTCCAACAACCATCACTGGTGGTAGGAAGAATCTGAGGGGGATCTGGGGCCAGCAGTGCCCTTTATACCTACATGGGAAGAATATCCGACAACTGTGCACAAGATGCACACACACCTACAGTGGAATGGACAGGTGCGATCACTCAACGAAGAACTCCTATTTAATGCTCCTGAGGAACATCAAGGAGAGAACATATTTCTAGGAGTAATGGAAATAAGGGGAATCACTTTGTCTCTCTGGGGTTTCATCCTCAAACATGCCTTGGTAGCCAGTAATGAACTATATTAGGGGTGGCCAACCTGAGCCTGAGAAGGAGCCAGAATTTATCAATGTACATTGCCAAAGAGCCACAGTAATACGTCAGCAGCCTCCCATCAGCTCCCCCACCCCGCTCCTAGGGCCTCCCGCCCACTGGCAGCCCTGCCAATCAGTGCCTCCCTCTCCCTCCCCACACCACCTAATCAGCCGTTTCATGGTATGCAGGAGGCTCTGTGGGAGAGGGGGAGGAGCGAGGGCATGGCAGGCCCGGGGAGGGGACAGGAAGGGGTGACGTGGGAGCAGGGCCTGTGGCAGAGCCAGGGGTTGAGCAGTGAGCATCACTAAAAGATCAGCGGCCATCACTAAAATTAAGCATTTCCATTCTGACTACCAGAGGTTTTCAGTTGCTTGTAATTCTCACCTTTCAGGCTGGGTCTGGACAGCCTCATATGTTTGTGATAGAGGATCCAGTGCAAGTCAGGGAACTAAGCCCCAATCTTACAAACTGGTCCATATGGGCAGACCCTGTGCTCTAATGGAGCCCCACTGATTTTAGTGGGGTTCAATTAGGGTATAAGAATCTGACCATGTGAAGCAGCTTGCATAACTGGGACCTAAAAAAGTAATAAAGTGTGGTAAATTTTCAAGGAGCTTGCGAATGGCCTGGATTCAGCAAAGTACTCAAACATGAAACATGAAAACGCTCTCATACTTGAAGTTAGGCATGTGTAATTAAGTATCTTGTTGAATCAGGTCTAGGTCTCCAAATGAGCATAAAAAAAAAAAAAAAAACCTCACCTAAACACACGTTTAAGTACATCCTGAGCAAAATTCTTACGCATGTGCTGAATATTAAACCTCTACTTCAGTGCCATTGTGTTTCATTGGATTTAAGCACATGTTTAAGTACTTTGCTGAATCAGGGCCTACTTGCACAAAGGGCCTAAATCAAAGCTCATTAAAGTCAATGGAAACACTCCGCATTGAATTCAATGGGCTTTGGATCAGGTCAAAAATGGCAACTAATAATAAATTATAAATGGGTCTGAAAATGAGTGCAACTAATATGCTATTTCATAAATGTTTCTTTGCCCTCATAGTTGTCAGCTTGTCTGTAGTGCATTGGTAGATCACTGGCTATGTAATAGCCTTGCTGGACTTCATCACCAATGCAAGAAAACAATGCCTACAGCACTGTGATCAGCACTAACAAATAGATTTTTAAAACAAGTGTGAGTTTTTTTCACTCAGTGCTTTCAGAAAAATGGCATTAATTTCCTTAAGGAAAAAAAAACTTCAGTAGCTTAAAATTTCTGCTTCTCTTACTACACGTGACAGAAGGATTTCTTCGGGCTAAATGCTTATTAATTTAAGAATGGAAAATTTTACAAGCTTTAGGATAGATTACTCCAGACCACAGAACAGGAATTAACACGAGAATTTACACATTACTTCAGCCAAGTGATTTCTATACCTCCTTTTCCAAAACCACCACCCCCTGCCTTTTTTTTTTTTCAAATAACATTTACTTAATGTCCTGACCTTGGGGAGGAACCTGAGTCTTTCACTCTTTATATTTTATATTGCTATGTTTCCTGCTTTTCTGAAGCTACATAAGATCTCATTTCAACCAAACTCTTCCCATTCCCCACAAATACAGAATAGAATAAAAATGTAAATGGAAGTGGCAGGGAATGTCTGTTCATATTATCCTGTCAGAAAGTGATCATCAAACTGTTGAAGGCTCTGACAAAATGCCTATTTTTAATCAACCGAGTGCCGATCTTGGTGAAGGATCTCAAATGATTCCAGAATGACTTCAATGGTTTTTTTTCACTGTATCCCTTCTTGCCCAATAAAGACATTACTTTCAGGCTATATAATAACTCAGCATGCCAAAGGCAAAGCTTAAAGTAGGCTTGAAACAGAGGACATGGTCTGATTGAGCCATGAATTAGGTAGAAAACTGTGGCTTTTGAGATCTCAATGTGTCAAAAAAGGGATTCGCTGCCCTGACAAGTAGCTGTCACTGGAGTATTTCTCATTTCTCAGGACATTTTTGGACTAAATTTTCCTCTTATTTATGCAGGCAAAACTCCCATTTAAGTCAGTTGAAGTTATGCCAGCATCCCTGAGGGCAGAAATTGGCCCTGGATGTATAAATGTGAAGTAAAATCCATTTGTGTCTTTAAATATTCAGGGTCTATCTTCTTTTTTTCATTGTTTTTTTTAAATGTTAGTACCCACACCCTTTTGTTTTGTTTTTTTATCTTCAGTCTCCCTGCAAGTAATGGTCACTCCAATGAGTGATTGGCCTATGGTAAAATTGTGCCAGTTTCATGACAACTATAATCTGTAGGAAAGTTGTATCCCAAGGAACATCAGGAAAAGGGATTAAATAGGGTTTTGGAAACCTGCTCTGAAGAACTGCTTAACATGAGCAAGAAGGCCCATCTTTCTTTATGGAATATCAAAAAATAAACGGTGTCACAAACACTATTACAGAGGAGTCTACTGTGTATGGGAACAATGTGGACAAACAGTTAAAAAGTTAAGTGATAGGGAATTATAATTTTATTGCATTTTACAGAAAAATGTGTCCATTTAGGAGCCTACACTGCAATGTAAACCCAGGGTTAGTGGGATTTTAGTCAGATAACCATGGATTAGCAAGCCCAGTGCTTGAGCATCTACATCGATTGTCAACCCTACGTTAAGAATGTTTTCACCCAGGCTTGAACCTGAGGCTCTGGTATCCACAGCACAGCACACAGACCTGAGTCAAACCAATCGTATTCCAGACTCTCTAGTACCCTCCCAAAATGTGGCTGCTCTAGCCCTTTGACCATGGTGCACTGTGGGAAAATTTGACTGTCCATCCTGCACAGGAAGTCTGAATAGTCTGCCAACACATCCCACCGAGCAGTCATTTTGGTCTGTGCACTACTAGCGACTGGAGCCAGCAGCATGAAGGAGGCACTTTTTGAAGGACTTCTCTTGCTGGAGCTTTCACTTCTGCATCAGGAAATGGACAGAGCTTCCGAAAGACATTGGTGGACATTTTGGTGGCATTTTCCAACCCACTGAAGGCACCTGACAGAACTTATGATGGTGTAGGAAGAGGAGGACACAGCCACGGTAGACTCAAATTGGCTGATGCTGCTCATGATACTCTGTATAGCCACTGATGCCCCGTATGTATACTGGTACTTCTGATGCAGTGCCACAAACAGAGACTCATAGGATCACATCATCCAGACCTGGGATGACTAGCAGTGGATCCAGAACTTTCCAGACTGCTACAGGTCCATTGCCAACCAGTTTGGTGTTGGAAAGTTGACTGGGGTAAAGTGGTGGCAGAGGTTTCTGAGGCAATCAGGTGTAATTATTGAAGTAACTGCTGGTTTTGAGAGATTGGGGTTTCAAACTGTGCCTGGGACACTATGGGGCTCATGCCCACATTGTGCCCTCCTCAAGGAGCACGTGAGTACATAAACTGCAAAGGGTACTACTCTGTTGTTCTGCAGGCCCTCATGGACCACAGAGGTCAATTTATGAATCTCAGCGTGGGTTGCACTTGAAAAGTTCATGATGCCAAGGTTTTTCTTTGATCAGGCATCTACAGGAGTTACTGTCCCCATTGTTATTCTGTGCAACCTTGCGTACCCCCTTTTGCCTTGACTGATGAAACCATACCCTGATTTGATAGGCCCTGGCCAAAGATGATTTCATTATGCTCTCAGCAAGTTCAGAATGGCTGTTGAATGTGCTTTTGGCAGACTAACTTCCCATGGGAGATGTCTACAGACCCATTTGGATTTCAGTGTTATCAATGCAGTCCACATCACTGTGGATTGCTGTGCTCTTCACAATCTTTGTGAAGCCAGAGGTAAGCCATTTTCTCCTGAATGGACATATGACACTGTTGAAAAGCTGAACCAGTTCACTCATAAAGATGCACCTATTATAGCTAGAGCTGAATATACGTGGGTGACAAAGTCAGGGCTGCCTTGTGTTCCCACTTTATGGACTGTGATGTCCCAGTGGAAGACGGGAAATAGTACCTTTATGTATGTGCTTGGTGGGGGAGGAAGGAGCTGATTGCTTGTGGGGAGTTTCAGTGGTTGTCAGGGGTTGATTGCCATACAATGGACTTATGAATGATCAGACCCCTTACCAAATGATGGGAGGGAGCTGATTCCCAGTAAGTTTGATTTAAGTAAGTGATTGATGTATGGATTGATGTAGCTATCTATATTGAGGAACAATGTTCACTTACTAATTCCCAATTTTCCCTGACCATGTGTTTGCCTTTATTATTTAAATACACATTGTCTGATGTGATGTAGTGATAGCAATAAACTTTCTTGGTAAAATAAATATTTTTAATTATACACATGTATTAGAAAAGTACAATATTCACCTATTGCCAGGCAGGCGAGCTGCCATTACTACACCAAAACACCAGTAACAACAAAACCTTAAAAAAAACCCTAAGTGTATGAACAAGTTCAAACAGTGAAACAATGTACAAGATAGAAACCACGTACTGCTGCACGTCCCGTGGCCCCATGTTCTTCTTTCCCTTCTTTGCACACTGGCCACACACTTAGTACCAGGGAATGGGCATTTCTGGGGAAGGGGATCAATATGGAGGACTGCATGGGGCAAAGTTGCCCTGCTCAGCCACTCATGGGTCCATTTGCATAGATCACCCAGCCATGCAATTTCCCAAGCTGTTGCTGGAATACATCCCACGGTACCGCATAGAGGACTCAGTCTGTGGTGTAGGTGATACAGCAGAAGCTGGTACTCTGGTGGCCATTAGTGATAGCAGCTGCTCAAACAGTTTGTTCTGCTGAGCTCTGTCCTCCTTCCTTAGCTACCAGGAACTGCAAAGTAAATGCCTGCTCCCATGCTGAAACCCCATCCTGAAGCTGTGCAGCCAGCCTGAGCCTTGCCTCTATCCTCTCGCCATGCCTTTCCTCTTTGGCACTGGACCTGCTTGTTGGCCCTCTCCAGAACTTCAACCATAAGTTCATCATGGAAATGCCTCCTCTTGGAATAGTCCATAAAGGTTCCTTGGCCCAGGCTTCTGCTGCAGTGTGGGCGAGCTGTGGAGGTGCTGCTGCCAGCAGAGGTTGAGGGGCCTGGAACAGGACAAATGGAGATATCTCCTAGAGCTGGAAGGGACCATGAAAGATCATTGAGTCCAGCCCCTGCCTTCACTAGCAGGACCAAGTACTGATTTTGCCCCAGATCCCTAAATGGCCCCCTCAAGGATTGAACTCACAACCCTGGGTTTAACAGGCCAATGCTCAAACCACTGAGCTAGACAAGATACAGGGTTATTGTCTGAACTAGCTCAGTGCAGGAGCACAAAAAAATCCTTGTGGAATTCCAAGAACATAAAATGATACTTTTCCAAATTGAACTACAACATATTGTGAGAGGGATGCTTCAGACCACGGAAGCTCCCTGGACACAGCCACGTTAGTTGCAGCAAAAGAAGTTGTGGGCAGGGAGCAGATGGTGTCCATGCTACAAAAGGTGTTTCTCATTTTAAGACTTCCACATTTTGGAGGACATAACAATTCTTGTGGTGCTCATTTGGCAAAGGGAGATGTTATTCCAAGCCACTGGTGGGAAACCAGCAGTGTATACAACCAATGTATAGTGACTGAGCAGCACATTTATGAGTGACGTGGACTGGTCAGCTACCAAGGTGCCCCTAGAAAATACACCCTTCCCAGAACTCGGCTATCTATCTGGATTTCCTGCTACAGGAAAAGGTTGCAGCTATCAGCACCCGGGATTGGCTCAGGATTCAGGAGGAAATCAACAGATACTATATGAGCTTCCATATAGCTTAGCCTGTTTTGACTGCATATCAACACACAGAACTCCATAGCCATCCTCCTAATCCCTCTCACCCCACATTCTGGCACATTTCTGGACAAAATTTCAAACCCCAGTCATATTTGGGACAAATGGTTTTGTCACGTATGAATTACACCTCTACCTCGATATAACGCTGTCCTCGGGAGCCAAAAAATCTTACCGCGTTATAAGTGAAACCGCGTTATATTGAACTTGCTTTGATCCACCGGAGTGCGCAGCCCCGTCCCTCAGAAGCGCTGCTTTTTACCGCGTTATATCCAAATTCGTGTTATATCGAGTCGCATTATATCGAGGCAGCAGTGTACATTTAACTGAACGGGAGTAGATTTGTAAATGGAGCGTGTTTCCCCTTCCCCCAGACAGTTCACTGTTTCCATGAGGTTCAGTGCACCATTGAGCAGTTACAAAGTGGCGTATTGACTGGCATGGCAACGTCAGGTTATTATATTTAATACACAGGAATGCCCTAACAAAAATCTGCGCCTTTCATGTAAAAATTCACGTTCAAGGCACTTTTACAGTTTGCATTCCCCAGTTGCCATTTTGAAATCCACATGATGGGGTGGGGAGACACCAAGGTGCTGGCATACAATCCACCATTAGTTGGGGTTTCTAATACCTTTTGCATTAGTCCGTAGAGTGGAAATCCCACTCATTCCTATATTGTTAAACATTAAAATGAAGCCTGAAACTTACCAGGATCTGAAGTGGCTTCTGTCCCTTCCTTGTCTCCTGCAGTCTCCACGACAGGTTGTTCCTTGGGCGGGCGGGCGGGGAGTCGGGGGGAGAATGCGACTTTAAAAAACTCCTCCAAGTACAGTCCCGGGGTGTGCTGCTGCTGTTGCTGCTCCTGTGGCAAAGCCTCCTCTAGGATCAGTTTCAGCAACAGAGTCACTTAGTTGGCATCACTCAGGACCCACTGATGGTTCCCATCAGTCCCCATGCTGGATTCTAAGGCCAGCAAGTTGCCATCCCAGCTGACCAGGCCATCATGCACCATGCTCCATGCTTGGCACAGTACCTAGCACCCGGTCAAATTCCTCATAAAATGGGAATGTTGTCAGCGAGTTGCCCGAGCTGCAGTTCTGGTCCCCAGCTTTCCTGTACTCTGTCTTGAGCACTTAATCTGCTCCCTGCACCGTCACCAATCTGGTAAATTTCCAAAGCTGCCAGCTTCTTCGCTATTTGCTGGTATGTGTGGTCATTCCTGGTGCTCTCACTAAAGTCCACGTTTTGCTGGCTTTGCACCACAGATTCACCACAATCTGGCAACCATGAAGGAGCATGAAGCTCCTGCAACCATGAAGCAGCTTGCTTTGCAAAGGACTTCTATCAGTCTCCATTGCAAAGACAGAAGGTTCTCTGAAGGTGTGTCTGCAGCTCACAGTCAGAAAATAATGGAAGGGTTAAACATTGATTAGCCAATCTGTGGCACTACAAGAGGGGCTGCTTCCATTTCCCTGGATTTGACTGATGATGCTTGGGATAGAGAGGAAAAAGGAAGTTGGCCCATGGGGATTGTGGGATACTTTTGGCAGACTCCTAAGACCTGAGTCTGCGGGGCTGAGACTGCATTGCAAAACAACAGGGCTTAAATCTTGGGTCACGGCTTGACTTGGGCTTGAATCCTCTATCCCAGAGGGTCCTATGACCCTAGATCCAAGCCCAAGTCTCAGAGATTTGTATGTAGATGGAAGGGGAAAGTTTAGTTCAAACCCGTGTCTGACCCTCGGCTTATATTGCAATGTCGCATATCGACAATATATATGCAATTTTCCAAACTATATTTCCCAGAAAGCAAGACTGTAAACCTCTTTTTTTTATATTTGATGTTTGTTAATGTGTATTTGATTATTGCACAGATCTTTCACAGTAGGATGATTCCTAAATAAATAGCCTGATTTTGAGAAGTGCTAAATTCTCAGGATGCTCAGCCCACTTATTTAGGAACTTAAATATGGATTTAGGAGCCTAGCTTTAGGCTCCTGATTTTAAAAGTCTTGGCCCATTTAAAAGAAAGAAACATACACCACCACCCAGGTGCTCTTTAGTATGTACCACTGGGGAGGAGCTCCAGTTCTGCAGTATTCATTCTAGTTCTGTTCTCTTGTTCTATCCAGATGCCTTGCAGAGCAAAAAATACAGGATTATTTACAATTACAATGAAATGTGGGCACTCCATTCCCACAGGCGTCTTTGAAAATCCCACAGTAATTTAATAGAGAGCCAATTCCTTGTGCATCTCGGTGGAGCGTCTGAGACGTTCCCCGTCCTCCACCCTCACTTATTAGCAGCAAAAGTAGCCCAGTTGCTATGCTGGCATTGGCGCAGTACCTCTTCACCCCAAAAGGAGGCAGATGTGGCAGACCAAAAATTAATGCTCCTCTGAGCACCAGTAACTATCAAGCCATTTGTTACTGGAAAGCCAGTGGGTTTCGGAGAGAATCGTGTTGCCTAGAGAAGCAACTCCCTTGTTCTGGCCCCAAAACACATAGAAACCCATATATATGGAAATACCACAAGCTAGAGCATCACAGGGATAAAGAAAGTCATGCTTCAAATCCATCTAGCTGTGCACACAGACTAACTGAAAACCCCCATGTCCTTATCACCATTACTCTCATCCTTTCTTCCCCCATGACTCCCATGTACTAACTCACTCATTGCATTCTGTCCTAATTTAGACTGTGAACTCTTCAGGGCAGGGATTGTCTCCCAGTCTCTGTACAGCGTGTAGCAAAACAGGATTGCGGCCTCTGGGTGCTACTGAAATAAAAATAAATAAATAATGCCACACAGACGCTGCTTGCCTCCTTCCACAAATTCTGGGCCTAGTTCACACAATTTAGTGCACATTTTCTGCCCTTGGCGATACAGATAGGAGGGGAGCATCTGGCCTTTACTTCACAAGATCCTGATTTTGTATTAGACAGGAGAATTGCATTTCACCACTTATGCAGCCAGTTCACATAAAAATCAGTATCAGGACTCCTCAGAAGAGGGAGTTCTACTCCCTTCTCTAAAGTGAAGTGATAGGGAAGGTGTCAAATTACACAGAATTTTGTTCTTACAGTGGAAAAAATGCTTTTTGGCATGAGGGCTACAGTAGCCTGCACCAACCCTGGACTCTTGCACAACTTCACTTGATAGAAATAGAGCAAATCAGCAACTTGTCTGAATTTCTCTTTATAATGGCATGGCAGAACAAACAAACCACACCCACACACCCCTTGTAGGGAGGAGTAGAAGAAAAAAGAATCAACTTCAGGACACATTTCTTGATTATTGTTGATTAACTAATTAAAATGCAATAGAGCAGAAAAAGTGCATAGATGATGTATAGGATGTAATGTAAAGAGCAATCAAAGCCACTCAGTGGGGCTGAGCAGGTATGAAATGGCAGTATCTAATTCTGCAAATTTGGAAGAGGTACTGCATAATGTAAACATTATTGCTTTGCACAATTTAATGAAAACTGGCTGCCTTTGGGCTGAATAGCATGCACACCTATTGTGAGCACAATATAATAAAGAAAAAATGCACTGTGCGTTAAAAAAATAGTCACCTCATTAACAGAGGCTAAAACAACCCCCCTGTTACAAGTTACTATGACACCATGAAGTAATAGGATGACAGGTGTTGTATTACAATTTTATAATGGAATGAACTTGCATTTACGCAGACAAAAACCACATATTTCCTTTGATATTACAGCAGACACCTGCAACTTGTTAATGTAAGGACCTTTATTAAGCAAGTGTAAATTTAGTAATGTTTTTAGATTTATAAAACCCTATTTACTTGTTCTGTAATTTGGAATCCTATAAGTATTCTTTCCAAGAAAATGGAAACATAATGATAACATATCTTATATGAATATGCCTTCAGATACTTCTGTGCTAGAAATCAATGTGCACGTTTCCTCTCCACTTAGGGCTAAAAAAGTTTAGAGATTTTTAGTACTTAGATTTAATGCACGTCCAAAGCATATGTCTTTGTATCACTAACCTGCCAGCTAGCTTCCCATCGCAGCCCTTTTATCCAGTCTTTTTCCAAGTCCTTATTCTCTCTCGTGGATGTTTCATCCATAGCTGATGTAGCTTGCACAAACTCGATTGGCCACTGGCTGTTACACTATCTTTGTATGCCTTTACCAAGGCAGCAGCAAGTGCAGTTCAGAGGCAGACTGTCATGAAGAAAATGTCACACCACGGACGGGGGGTTTGGACATGAAGAACCCACGTGTGAAAAGATTTGAAAAAGTGTGACTATGCTCTGACATGTGCCACCTGCTCCAGTGAATGCATAGCTATAGCCAGGGAGTTCACAATACAATATAATGAAAAAGCTTTGGTAAAATAGCCCTAATTAGATGTCAAGTATATTAGGATTGGTGACGATAATGAAAATATTTTCACACACACCCCCCAAAATATTATTTCATATACTGAACTACTGCTTGTTTGTGTCACTGTAATTATGATTATATCAGTGGAGTTGATTCAAGCACAGACTACACAACCAGCTTCACAGTCTGGTTTTAAAAATACGTATATATTTCAATGTATCTTCATGAATTACTCAGTAGCCAATAAATATGAATAATAATATGGGCCATTTTGATAGAAATGGGCTCATTACCATAGTGGCTGCTGAGCCGTTTCAGACACCAGATTCAGCAATGCAGAAATAGGTACTGTCAGACGCATGCAATTCTACCCAACAGCAGAAAAATTAGTCCCTATCTAAAACATATCAATAAAAGTCACTTGAGCTTTCTCTTTCCATGTTGTGCCTGAAGATGCCCGTCACACAGACTCTACGTGGCAGATGTGTTCTCAAGATTTTCTTTATGACATTTTTCATCACTCCTTGACCTAGCAGGAGTATCCCTGAGCCTACATACTAACTCCCCAGAGCAGAGATTGACATTTGTGCCACACTGCAAAAAATTAGGAGAACTGATTTCCTACTATATTGTTTTGTTCACTAGAGACTAGCTGAGATCACCAAACTTATTGCAATTAGAAAATCAAAGCAGATTTCAACGGATTGTAGGTGAAAATTAAATGATGGGTCCTCTGAACTATTCAACCTAAAACAAACCAAAGACTAATTTAGCTTTTATACCAGCTTATTATAATTAAAGGAACAAAGTCATGTTTAAAATTTTATATACGTAAAGAAACAAACATCCAAGTGTTAACAATATTTGAAGTGGGCTGTAGTCCACGAAAGTTTATACTCTAATAAATTTGTTAGTCTCTAAGGTGCCACAAGTACTCCTGTTCTTCTTTTTGCGGATACAGACTAACACGGCTGCTACTCTGAAACCTAACAATATTTGAGATTATTAAAACTGAAAGAATTTTTAAAATCCTATTTACTTTTACCATTCATAGCATTTGTTTGCTCTTTTTATTGCACTCTGCAGGGACAATGAAAATAGACAAGTTGGTTTAATTTTTGTTTAGCATCATTTTCACTTTGGGCTCTTAGACACTCCTGCAGTGCTATAAAGCGTGGAGTGTTAACTCTGCACAAAGGTGTTTAAATACAAACAAAAACCACTTCCCTCAATTTTTTTTTATATTGTGGAAATATTTCTATTGCTCTTAGGTTGTACAAATATTTGTTTTCACAAATCCTTACCTTTGGACCTTACACAACCTGACAATGGCCCTAATATAAACCCTGAATCTGTCATTTTACAGTCAGGCAGACCTATATATGCATCATGCATCTAAAATACAATTATACTCTTCAGCTCAGAATTTTTTTTAATGTTGCTAAAGTAATCAAAAGATTTTTGTGTGGACTATAAAGCAATATTCTTTGGAGCATTCAGTTTGACTTTAGAACTCGTGTTACATAACAAGAGCAAACGTGAACACCAGATTCTATTACACACACGGATATTTTATTTTTAGATCAAGAGAGCATGAGGTAAACCAATATGAACACAGGAAGTATTCAGACGCTTTCACGGACAGAAAGAGACGTATCATCAAGCAACAAAAGAGATGGAAAGGAACTTTTCTTTAAGAAAGTATTTATTGTAATACCTTCTTCTTGGGGATGAATAAAATTGCCATTAATAAAAACTGGAGGCACCAACTACTGGTTGTTTCAACACACTTGCGAGAATGCTGACCTCTCCTGCCTTCTCCCCATATTCAGTGTTATGAGCCCAGCAATGTCCAGTGGGGTATAGTCTAGTAACCAATAACAAATGAATGCTTTGAACTATATTTGTGTGGTACCAATAGGTCACTTGCCAATGCAACTGACAAATCATGTGATTCAGTGTCTGGTGAGAACAAAACATACCAAAAAAAAAATCAACACAAAATAAGCTCTGTTCTAAGAGTGCTGTAGTTTGCAAAGGACAGAATCTAGGCAGCAGATGGTCTGATTTTGGAGGGATAAGAAAAATAAAAGGAATTCTTGTCTCACTCTTAATATGGCAAAGACAGATGCAAACCAGCATGCTGACATATCTTTATTGGGCAAAGAGCGTAATTCTACATCAGACAGGATACCTGATAGAAAAGGCTTAGTTGTAATTGTAAATATTTGCAATGCTTCAAACCAAAGCTACGCTGGACTTCAACTAATTATTTCATGACTTTAGCTTGTCTTTTTTACAATCATGAAACAGCACAAATTGTGTATGAACTGCAGGAATATGAAAACATGTATTGATGGAAATCAAGCTACTTTTTTCATCCATGGTGTCTGAATTACTTTGATATGTTAGAGCCTGAGGCAAAGAAAACATAATAAAAAACAATATAGAGATGAAAACTTCAATTTTTCCCTACATAAGAATCTGTCACTTATTTGCGAAGAATCAAATTTAACTCTACACAGTTAAAGAAGTTCCATACATCATTCTCCATAAACCAGTATTCTACTCAGATATATCTTGCTTGCAGTTCATACAATATACTTGATTTTACACTGCTCTAGACAAAACATCTCTAGATGGTACAGCTCAAGAGTCTAAAAGGCTTTAGTAGCAATTTAACCGCCACCAGGGAGAAAAATACCTGTGTGAAAACAGATTTATCAATACATGGTAAACGGGATGCTTCCAAGGTCCATTCCAAAAACTGACTTAGGCCATAAACATGCAGTAAAAGTTTTGATTTTTAAAATATCTCCACAGTTTGTTATTGTGATACCACATACTGGCAGCAGTATAAAGAAACAAAGTGAGAAATACACACGTTTAACATGGAATGTAATTTTAGCGGCTAAACACTGAAGCCCCAGAGTCAGATTTTCAAAACATTATAGAAACAGTGAAAGATACTGTTGCTGGATTCTCAGACTCTGTGCAACTTGTATATGCCTTTCCAGCTATGCACAGTGGCATTAAACATGTCATATATGGCCAATGGAGGACTCATCTTGTCTAGGGAAGCTCTCTGATAGAGGTGCTTAGCGCTGCTGTATCAGCTCCTATGCCATCCCCTCTCACCGCTTCCAATGTAGGGTTAGTGGTTAGGTGGGAGAGGAGATATTCCTGCATCCCAGTGACATCAGCTGCTAAAAAAGCCCTTTGGGGATATTAGCAGCTGGTATGGAGTATAGAAGCTCTGAAGCTACTCTACTTTATGCAGGGTATCATAGTAGGCAAACTGCTCTGGGATGTGGTACGGGACACTGGCGGAACGCATAGCTGGGTTAAAACAAAACAAAACACCTTTTCCTCCCCCTTCATCCACACACAAGCTGTGACAAAGATATGTTGGACACAGCCCAGGATACACCCCATAATCTCTTTACATGCTCCTTCCAACCCCCTTTGCTCTGCCAATAGTGTTAGTCACAACACCCCCTTCATTTCCTTCTCCTATCGCCCAACTTCGTATCTTGTTCCATGTTACCCCATTATAAATGGAATAACTGCTCAAGGCCAGCGTGTCAAGCCAGCACCTGCTACTCATTTAAATACCTCCTAAAGATTCCATTTTTCTGCCATGCCCACAAGCCACATCATATGCCTTCTGAACCGCAGCATCAGAAAAGAAGAGCATGAGATCCTAGAAAGCAAAGCTCTAAGCTTACATTCTCCCTGAGGTGTCTTCCCAATGCACCTTTTCTTGTGTATTTTGGTTTCCTAGATGACAAGCTCCACAGGGCATGGAATGATTTCTATTTGTGTCCTGAACAATGCCAAGCTAATTGTTGGTGCTTAATATAACAACAATAATAATAATCCTACCTTCTTTTGTTCTTCACAAGGCATGGGATCACTACTCAAAAGAGCCCTGTAATGTAATGAACTTATACAGGGACGGAGAACTACAACTGACAGAGATCAGATCAAGATGGTGAAACATGTAGGGTAAAATTTTCAAAAAGCATCTATGTGACTTAGGAGCCTAAATGTCATTGGCTTTCAAAAATCCTAAATCACTCTTAAAATGTCTTAGGCGCCTCAACCATGTAGATACTTTGGAAAATTTTTACACAACAACTTTACAGGCCACTTCCTCATACTAGAGATGAGAATTACTCTATCTTATTCAAATCAGTTGTAATCCTGCAGAAGTAACTGCAACCCTTGGTAAGCGGACAATATGGCAGCTCAACATTGTTTAGACATACTTGCCATCTTATAAGTATTGCTGCGTATGTAATGCATATTGATTATATGTGGACAATCAGTAAATAAAGTTGCCATCAGAGTATCTTGGTGTCCATTTCTTCTTGCCTTAAGTGTTCTTTGACTACGTGATAGGCTTTTTCTTTCCTGCTAGTAAATAATCAGGGTGGAGTTTCTTTCTCTATCTTGCCACTTATGAGCTTCTGACTGAGAGAATTCCTCATTTGTTAGTGCCAGATTGTCATTTCTTTGAGAGCAGCCACAAGATCTTAACAGATTGATATACATGGCTGTTATATTTATTAGTTTAAAAAAACAGCAAATGACAAGTGAATAAAGCACTCCTTTGGACATTTCGACTACAGATTTTGTATAAATCAATATTGAGTGCTATAAAATGTCAAAATACCAAATGAGGAGAAGAGAATCAACAGATACCCTATGAATTATATGAGTGATGAATATTGGTCACCAACCAAAATAAATTAAGCCACAGAAAACCTATGTTAAAGTAACATCCACCATCTGACTTAAAACCACAAAGAAGGTGATTTAGAATTAAGGCTGAGACTCCTGTCTATCTTACATCATTGTGGGGGGGGGGGGAACGACAGGAGGAGGAGAACCATTAAAACACCCCAAAATGAGTTAAGAATGAAGTGCTGACCAAGTAATTTTAAATTTCACCCCAAATTCCCTTGATTTTCTTGAATGGAATCAAAAGGGCAGGGATCATCTTTTTGTTGTGTTCAGACTGCAATGGGACCATGATTTGTGCCCCTAAATATTACCACAATACAAACAGTATTAATATATATATTATATATAATATATAAACATATATAATTCCCTGTTCATTTAACTGAAGATCCATTAACATGAAGATTGTATATTCAAAAGTTCTTATGACCTCGTTAGGAACCAGTATGAGGTAATACATCCAGAGGTCAGATAAGTATGCTAATATTTTGCCTTTAGCTACCATGTAGTTTTGGATCTCTACCAAACATGGCCTGTCAAATCAGCTAACTAAGTTCTACCTCCACTTAGCCACCTGACCAGAAATTCTCAGTACAATCAGAATTCTCAAAGTTAAAAAAAAAAAAAAAAACACACCACTAAAACAAACAAAAAGCTTGTTGGGGGGGGGGGGGGCTAGATTTGCAGCAGGTGTAAATCAGCAGAGCAGATAAGCACACAGGTATTTCGTTGTCTCAAGATGGTGCCAATACAGGAAAGCACTTTTATATATAACATACATACACACACATAAACATTCACTTACCAACATGCTTCCTTTATCTGTTTTCCAATGAGCAACATGCACTTATAGCATGGCAAAAGTATTACACTATTAAGTTTATTTTATTTCTCTCAGTCTTTAGGACCAATATAGGACTTAGAGATAAGCCAAGGAGTTGATAATTGAGGCCAATGATTTAACCAAACATTATCAGTTCAGAAAAGGGACATGGGCATCACTGTGGACAGGTCAATGAAGCCCTCTGCTTATGTACAGCTGTGATCAGACAAGATGTTAGGATGTATAAGGAATGGGATGGAGAATAATACAGAAAATATGATAATGTCACTATGTAAATCAATGATGTGGCCTGATCTGAATTCCCTGTTCAGTACTGGTCACCCCATTTCAAAAAGAATATTGCAAAACTAAAAGGGGTTCAGAAAAGGGTGATGAGAATGACTAACGGCACGGAAAATCTCTCCTGTGAAGAGCGATTGAAAAGGTTGGGACAGTTTATCTTAGAAAGAAAGAGAGGACGTGATAAAATTATGTTAAAAAGTGATTGTTTTAGAGACAGTGGGTCAGAAGTTTTTGTTCTCCCTGTCTCATAACAAAAACCAGGGGACATACACTGAAATGGCAAATTCAAAACTGATAAAAA
The DNA here is from genome assembly GCF_013100865.1 of Trachemys scripta elegans. Taxonomy (NCBI): domain Eukaryota; kingdom Metazoa; phylum Chordata; order Testudines; family Emydidae; genus Trachemys; species Trachemys scripta. The sequence continues at coordinate 106,026,565 of NC_048302.1, read as the reverse complement.
CAAATGTTTTTCACAAAACATATAATTAGACTGTGGAACCCATTGACACAGGGAGTCGCTGTGGCTAAGAATTTAGCAAGTTTCAAAAAAAGGTTTGGACATTTATAATGATAGAAGAATATCTACACTTGTAACAGTTAATGCTAACAAAAATTCTGGCAGAGATATTAAACCTCATTCTTCATGGTTTAAACCAATCTACTCATGGCCCTTTGACTCCCACTTTAGAATAGACAGTGGGAGATGTAATCTCTCCCACATTTGCACCAGTGCAGACCATCCCGGACGTCAGCTGCCACTTAGTTGTTGCCTTACTTCTTAATGAGCCAGAGGCTGGGCTGGGGATGCAGGGAAGCATGAGAGCACCCAGTGCTGCAGTTATATCTCCTGCCAGAGTTCCTCCTGTGACTCCACAGAAGCACATTTGCTGTAAAGCTTAGCAGAACTGCCAAACATGTACAGCATGTGCTTAACGTACAGCTGTGATCAAACAAGATAGTAGGATGCATAAGGAATGGGATGGAGAATACTACTACTGCACTGGGACCACTGCTTCTGACCAGTGCCCTGAGATAGGCCCATGGCCTTACTCCCAGTTTGTCCCTCCCCAACCACTTTCAGAAGAATAGCACTACTATCGATACCATTCAGGAGCAGAACTAATGCTCCCCAACAAGATTATGTTGGCTTGATGCACCCAGCTCTGCAATCCCCTGCCACACCCATGTGGACGGGTGGGGCTGGACACAAACTAGCTCATATTCTTGACTGGAACCAGTTTATTCATTCTAAAGTACCTAAAAGCTATGGGAGGCAGGCTTTTGAGGACGATGTCCCCAACAGCTGGAATAAGCGATCTATTTTGCTCATATGGGCGCCTGTTGTTTGGTTTTAAGAAACTTTTGATCCTTTATTATAAGAAGCCTTCACAAAGTAAATTAAACTGAAAAATTGTGCCTGCTCACTGTTGTCATCTGCTATTTCAGACAGTGTCCTCAATATATTGTCTGTGATGTGCTTGTGCTCCAGTTTCATTGTATGACTTCTATCCTCCAGGACTTTCATGAAAATAATAAATTCCTACATAACTTGCAACTTAATTAGTTAAAAAATACGGATAGTGCCCCCAAATGATCATTAATTGGGTCCCTCCCCCCCCACCCTGAAATATCGGAGGCAGAGTGGATCAGTACAAAGTTCATAATTATGTTAAAATGCAGCCCTCCCACACAAAGCTTGAATAACTGGACTTTGCACAGGGCACTACATTTCTACACAACATGGGCCAGTGCATCTCTTTTGCAGCTACTGCTAGTCCGCACCTCGTTATGCAGATTTTGGGCCGCTACATTCACACAGAAATGAAGCTAGTGGCCCCTATCCTTAATGCCCTTGAAACCTCCCTTCTGCATTGGTCAGTTCAGAGCCAGCACAAATATGTGCTTTGATGCACAGGGAGTGCAGACACACTTTGCATAGCTCTCTCCATGAGGCTTAAGTGGTATGGAGGGCCAGGTATAAGGGACCTTTGGCATGCTGGTGAATTTCACTCTTTGATCCTGATCCTACAAACACACACTTGCTTAGGCATGTGAGTAGTTCCACTTCAGGATTGGGGCCTATTGTATGACTGTTAATATTCTGGCTATTTTCTTATCACCTGAGGCATTTAAAACTAAACTAGGAGCAAGCCTGCGCTGGTGCATGGTATTTCTAGATGGGCCACCACAATCAGGCTGTACTAACCCATCACTGCTATCTGGTCAAGGGAAACATACTTCTCCTGGACCAGTACAGCAGGGAGTCTGTAGGGGAGGAGGAAGAGGTTGAAGTGCCATCTTACCCTGCACTCACCCTGCAGTGGCAACACCCAGCTCCCTGCTCCAGGCGTTGTGATCCCATGCGCCAGGTCACAATGCCACTCACTCAAATTTGGCCTGGTTACCTCTCTGTCATGATGGAGGGATGGCCAGGCCAAACCTGAATGGCATTATGATCCTGTCTGCCAGGTTGCAACGCCCAGAGTGGAAAGACAGGCCTAGCTCCATGGGATGGAAGCCAGGGTGAAGGATGCCTGTATATATATAATGGTGTGTCGCAAAAAAAGTATAAATGCAGCTGTTGGGTCACCTTACTAAAAAGTTTGGGAACCACTGGAATAGAAGGCCTACGAGGTCTTTTCCACCTTTAATTTTATGATTCCTATAAAAATTAGAGCAACTGAAAGGTGGGATTTGCTTATAATGTGGAAAAAAAAAAGTCCTTTTACTTTCTCCTTCCCATGATATAATTGTAGATCACATCAGTACAGAAAGTAAAGAAAATGTGCTGAAAGTCCTATGAAAAACCACCAGTTAGGAAGTGACTTTCCCAATACAACTTTAAATAGTCATTGCTGTTCTATGGAGAGTTAACATGTCTGGTGTCTGGAATAACAAGGAAATTACCAGCAGCTTTACTTAACCATGGGACAGGTTCGATACACAGGGCCCGACCCCACATTTGGCACACAGTGGGTGCAAGGCCCAGCCACAGCCTGGCAGGTTATCCAGGCTCTCCGCCAACAGAACGCTAGTTTCCAACTGAGAAAGGTAGGACCCTACAGCAGTAACCACTAAGGCCCAGCCCTTCCACTGAAGGAGGAGTTTCCCCACAGATGCTGGCAATAGTCATAGGGCTTGGTAGACTTAGCCAGGAAATTTCCCTCAAATGCTTTTCCAATAGAAAATGTGGTTTCCATAAAAGTGAACTTTTCTATAGGAACATTTAAATTTTGCCTGTGTTGAGTATTAATTATTATAAGAACTCTCTGGTGGGAAAATGGAAACAAAATATTTCATTTTGGACTGGATTGACACAAATCAAAATGTTTCAGTCCATCATTTCAGAGCACCTCATTAGTCTGTGTCTCCCTGAGCTGCCTCAATGGCTCATGGGAATTGTATTTAGGTGCCTCGTGCCCCCATTTTCCTCTCTGTACCAGGCTCAAAGGCTGAATTTTAAAATATTGTCACTGATGAGACTCTTGCTGCTTTTTGAAATAAAAAGAAAGAAGGAAAATAAATGTTGTTTGACCCCATCTCAGCTATCTTTTATTTGACAAACAAGCCAATCCACACAGTTTAAGCAGTGAACTTTGTAAGGTCCTGAATTGTTATTTTTAATTTCCCACTTATAGAAAGTATCGCTTGCAGCATTTTAATGGGAACACTCCCTCTAACTCTCACACTTATTACCCTGCTTTTATTTAGGCATATGGTAAAAAGCAGGCATTCTTGCAAACTAATAATCGTTAGTTTAGCCACATGATCAGTGCTGAAGTGGAGGAGAGATTCCAAATGTCTTTAGTTTAAATTCTCACAAATCATCACGGACACTTGAGCAACAAATCGTCCACTCCATCTCCCATGTTAGAGGATTACTAACACTAACAATGCACAGTAGAGAAGATGGGGAAATGGTATAAATCTTTAAAGTAATATATTGCATCAAATCCTCAGACAAGTTTGCTAGTGACAGATGGAAGCTCTATTTGCTCCTTTAGATTGTGCTAGACGTGAGCATCATTTAGGGAAAAGGAAAGAATGAAATAATCAAATTCGTTGTCATTTTTCTCTCAATTTCCCCTTTAGAGTCAAACTGGAATGAAATCTGCCTGCCTTTCTTTGAGAAGTAGATCTCCCTACAAGCACTGCCAGTCAATCTGCATGTGACACCAGCGCTCAATACAACAATTCTGGTGGAAACGTCAAGGTGCGCCAGCAGTTTGTCGACACTTGATTCTGGATGTTTTTTTAAGTTGGGTTATAAATGCCCTAAAAATACATAGAAAATAAATAATGATTTGCCCATCTTTACCCCCAAAATCAGGACATACAAACCAACTTCAGACTAGCAGTGCTCCAGTGTGGGGTTACATCACTCACCCTTATACAGCTATGATCCCTGTGGCACACAAACTCTTTGTCTTGATGGTTGAAAGCTTTCCTAAGCCAATGGTGTTATGGTCCAGGCTCATTTTTAATGAAAGATTTATAAAAAGAGGTAAATCTTCATTATTACCTTTGACATTCACTACAGTTACATGAACACCCTGTTATTATAACTATTATTATTTAAACACCTTGAAACTGTGTGTTGACAATTCTATCAGAGGATCTCACAGTGTGTTACAAATATTAAACAATGTAGCCTAACGTTCTCCATGTGAGGCAAGTAAGTAGCATTATTCCCAATTGGCAGATGGTGAAAGTGAGGCTCAGATATTTGGGGCAGGAGGTGTGATTCAACACCTATGACAGTCAATGGAAAAACTCCCACTGGCTTCAGTGACATTGGAATGAGCCCTAAGTGATTTGTCCACAGTCATATAGAAGTTCTAGGCACAAATGGAGAAAAAACTAAAATCTTGCCACAGAATCCAGTGCTTTAACCACAAGACCTTCCTTCACCATCTTTATGTTGCAATGATACATATGTACAAATCCTGTTCCTGCTCCAAAGTCACAGAAGGTCCTGAACACAGAGCTGATATGTGGTAAGAGGTCTGCACAGAGGAGCTGCACCTTTGCACAACATGGAGCTCTGTTCCACACAGGCTGTTCCACAGTGTGCAGCGTGGTTTTAAGACTAGTGCTAGTTGCAGTGTATAGGAATAGGGCAGTATCCCTTTGAATAATTTGCAAGCCCTCTAATCACATTCACCAAGTTCTACATTTTAGAAACTACCATAAACCAGCAGAGTGTGTGTAACTAGGCTTTGCATGTTGTGTGTATGTTTAGTCAACAGGGGTGTTAAGGACCCAGCCATGCCCATGGGGTTTCTTTGCATTGTTTTGTCGTGTAAAGAACTTCTCCTGGGGGAATTCTGAGCCACGGCGCAATGCAGAATTTTGCAGAAATTAATGTTGTGTGTTCAGAATTTCCTTTTTCCCTCCACAGAAATGGGCTGCAGAGCTGTTGGCCATCACTAGGGGCCGCTGGACCTGGCAGAGCCCAGCTCGCAAATATCAGACAAGCCCAGGGGTGGGGGAGGGAACTGGAGGGTTCCCAGCAGCTGCAGTTCCCAGCACGCTCTGAAGGAAGGAGGCGGCAATGCAGAGGCAACTCTGTGCAAGTCCGGGACCCAGATTCTCCCTCTGGATCCCAGTGCTCTGGTGGGTAGGGGGTGTGAGTGTCTTGGCTGGGGCGGGGGAGGGATAGAGGATGTGAGTGTCTGGGCCGGGGGGGCGTGATTGGGCTCAGGGGGGTAGAGGGTGTGAGTGTCCAGGCCGGGGGGGGGGGGGGGGGGCAGTGGCTGGGCTGTTGCAGGGAGAGGGTGAGAGTGTCTAGGCCAGAGAGGGCTCCACACCTGGGCTCTGGGGGGGGGACAGGGTTGTAAGTTTCTGACCTGGGGGGGCCATGGCTGGGCTCTGGGGGAGGAAGGGGGTAGAGAAACAGGAACTGAGTTGTTGTAGGGATTTCTTTAACTCTCTACTCCTGAGGGAAATTTTGTGTGTGTCTGTATTGTTACAGACATACTTGCTGACAGGTCTTTTGAAATAAATTACCAAAATAAGTGAAAGCAGCATGGTTATTTTGACAAAATTTGCAGAATTTTGCAGAACTTTAAAATTTTGTGTGCAGAATTTAACTTATTGGCGCAGAATTCCCCAGAAGTAAAAGAGCGAAAGGCATAACACTGTTGAATCTTCATGATGAGTTAAGGGCAGAAAAAAACTCATAGCCCAGCAGAAGCAGAGGCAAGCAGCTGCAGCAATTACAGTTGCAATGCAGGGAGGGAGCATGTGTGTGGAAGGGGAGAAAGGATGACGAGTCCCAGTCCCTCCCAGGTACCGCCACATCACAAGGGGAAAGGGGGAAAGATGAGGCGCAGATGGCTTCACCTCTCCTGTCCAAGCAACCTAACCTTTGAAAAGGAAAATTTCCATAGGGCACATGGGGCCACCTAGCCTTCCTCCTTCCCCACAGTAATGTGACTCTGAGGAAGAAAGAATCTGCTCGGAGCAGAGAGGAGCAGCTGCACAGAAGGGCCCTTTGAACACTGGTAACGTCAACAGTGTCATGTCCGACTGCTTTCTACAGCAGTGCCATGTGCTGACTGGCTGTTTGCACCAAACCCTTCCCACCCTTACTCACCTCTTCTGTCCTCTCCTGTTCCCCCAAGTCCCAAAGTGCAATATCCTCTCTCCCTTCTTTTGTCTTTGTTTGCAAACAAACATAACCCCGCCCAAAAAATTATAAAACAACAATAAACAAAAGGCAGCACTATAATGCTGTTTGCAGAACAGCACACTGTGCGCTGGGTTTGCATTATGTCTCCCCTTCTCCAACTGGGTCTTGTCCATTTAGCTCTCAGGGTAAGGACTGTCCATTACTCTACATTTGTACAGTGCCTGGCATAAAGGGGCCCTGACTTCAGTTAGGGCCGCTAAGTGCTACTCTAATACAAATAAATAATAGTAATAATAATTTTTTGATCCACTAGGAAATAAACTTGGGCCCCTGAGGACCAAGGGAAATACAACAGCAGACACTACCATAGGCACTGACTCCGTGGGTGCTCTGGGGCTAGAGCACCCATGGGGGAAAAATGGTGGGTGCTGAGCACCCACCGGCAGCCCTCCTATCAGCTCCCCCCCAGCGCCTCCCGCCCACTGGTGGGCCTGCGGATCAGCGCCTCCCCCTCCCACCTTGCGCCTCCCGCCTGCCACAATCAGCTGTTTCGCAGGAGTGAGGACACGGCGCGCTTGGGGGAGGGGGCAGAACTGGGTGGGAAGAGGTGGGGTGGGGGGTGGAGCAGGCACGGGAAGAGGCAGGGCTGGGTGGGGCCTTGGAGGAAGGGGTGGAGTGGGGGCAAGGCCTGGGGTAGAGCCAGGGGTCAAGCACCCCCTCAGCACTTTGGAAAGTTGGTGCCTGTGGACACTACTACTGCAGCCCTGACACCTTACTGGGTGAGATTTCTCTCTCATCCATCTGGTCTTTACACCTCTGCAGTGCAGAACCACTTATTTTCAAAGTGCACTAGAGAAAGGATTTGGCCCATAGAAGGATCACTGTAACTAGGCATTCATTAAGACATAAATCTGGTGTTTTTATAATTATGACTACAGTAAAATACATTGCATTTTTATTGCACCTTTGATCTGAGAATCTCTAAGCACTTTAAAATAATTAAACAATCACTGGGAATAATGGGTTAAGAATATAAACAGAGAAGAGATGTACAACATTTTAGGGTTTGCTGAGGTGACTTAGCCTTGACCAGATGTTACCATACATTCTGACTCCCAGCCTCCCATTACAAACCACAGAGCACTCCATCTATAAATGTAACAGCTGCAGCCATAGAAGTCACATCTGGAGCAGCTTTAAAAAAAGAACTATTGCTATAGGAACAGGTTTTTTTTATTATTATTAAAGGGCCTTGCAGGTACTCACATTTTAATGCAAGGATTCATGTAGAAGTCTAATACTGTATATACATATACCATCAAAGTGGTTGTGTGTATGTTAGCGTAAAGTGGGTATGACATAATAAGTCAAAACAATGTGCTTGGCTACGAGGTAATATTGCTGTCAAGAGGCAGCCTTGTGAAGCACCAGCGTAAAAGAGTTTGTCAGCTGTGGAACAGAGTTGACAGTGACCAACTGCAGCAGGGAACAAAATGAAGAGGAGAACTAACTATTCACATCTGTTTTGCACCAATGGCATCAGGGATCAAGGTCTGGAAGAAAACAGGGATTTTATTTCTAACATAAGGAGTGGTTGCTCTAGTCAGTGGTAAGCAATAGCAGTAACACACACCTGCTGAAGAATATTACCCGCACAAAATGACTTTCCTGTCTGAGATTGACAATTCAGGGACTCTCCTTTTGTTCTCATTTACTTGCAAATAATGGTTCCCTTGCATGCCTACCAAACAATATTTATGCTGGACTGGATATATAGCTCTCATTAGAGCAAATACTACTTCCTAAATTGGGCTATTTGTGACTCTACACCTCAAGTTTCACTCATCCCAGATCTGAAATGCACTAAAAGCACATTATTACTGCTTAAGATGCAAACTACTATGCTAAAAAATATCGTTTTTTACCTCCGGCGAAAGAAGTTAAAAATTAATGGTTGGTTGAGACTAAGGTGAATAGTAAACAGAAATTTCTTGTGACCATGTGTGGGCTATTCTCAATCTATAATGAGGTTATACTTGCTAGTAGATTAATTACTCCTTTTCCTCTATCTTAATTTATTTTATGCTTTAAGATACCAACATGTCCAGTGACCACTATGGATGTGATAAATAAGAAACACAATAAAAGCTATTTCTTTCTGACAAAAAAAAAAGAAGCATTCCCAGTAATGCATTTTTGAATCCAGCATACCTTCTCCTAATGAGGTTTCAGCATGCTATAAATAACACTAATGAGACTTTGTCTTGCCCATGTAATATATTTCCTTAATATAGCTTTACATTTTCTCTTGTTGCGTGGAAAACTAACAGTTGAAGAAAGAAATCTCCTCCATAGGACATTAAAAGAAAAAGTACAATTAAATACAAATGAGTTCAGTAATTTAATTGCACTATTGTCATTTTAAGAAAATCAGAAGAAAAGTAATGATGTCTTTTTTTCTATCAGTAAATAATAAAAGTGCTGAGGAAACTAGATAATATTTAAATAAACATTATTGTGGTTATGGGTGATGCAAAGATACCTTTTATTGCTATGTAAATCCTGTGTTTGTTAATGAACAAATAGTTTGCTGCTTCAGAATGTATATTACATTAAATATCAGCAGCATCATGTAGTAATTTAAATATAACTTTATAATGAAACTGTAGCTAAAGCTAAATACTAGGTAAACACTAACAGGAATCTTCATTTCCTAATATTCTATCAGCTAAACAATTTTTTTCATGAAGAAATTAATTTTTCTGCTGAAATATATAGTTTTATCAAAAATGATTTTTGTTTGTATGGCAAAATGACAATTCTGACCAAAAAAATGATTTTCATACAGGAAAAATTGAAATGAAAAATTTTGTTTTGAATTGACGTTGAACATAAAATGTTGTTTCATTTTGATTGAAATTGTCATTTTCTGTTGGTTTTTTGAAACTTAAAATCTGAAATGAAACATTTTAAATCAAAATTAATTTAATGTTAATTCAAAATGTTCATTTCAAATTAGTTCAAAACTTCCTGTGGGAAACACAATTTCTTCTATCAAAACATTTAAACAAAAATTTTTCATTCAAAATTTCTGGTGAGAAAATTCTTGTTTTTTTTATAAACTGCATTCTATGTCCTGCTACATCTCTCATCATTAAAGAATTACACACACACACACACACACACACACACACACACACACACACACACACACACACACAGAGTATGTATATATATTTTCACTATGTATGTTTACACAATGCTGATCCATTTTATCTCAGGACAGTTGCATGAATTTACCATCAAAATGCTGAAGATCCTGTGTGACATCAATGTTATTCTAAAATCAGTTTCCAGCAGAATGACTTTACTTAAAACTGAGTTTGTTAAACAGCGTTATTACATGGGGAGTTTTACCACTGACATTAATGGGAGTAGAATTAGGCCATCATTGAGCACTTTTGAAAATCTCACCTCTAGTGGCTACGTCTGATAAACATTTTAAGCTACATTGTGACCTGATCTTACTTAAGAACTGCACTTCTAGGTCAGCCCAATTGTCCATCTAGACCCTGACTTCCAGCAGTGGCTGGTACCAGATGCTTCATAGGGAATGAACAGTACAGGGCAATTATCGAGTGTTCCATCCCATCATCCAGTTCCAGCTTCTGGCAGCAGGTTTGGGGACACCCACAGCATGGGGTTGTATCCCCTGATAATCTTGGCTACTAGCCACTGATGGACCTATCCTCATGAACTTATCTAATTCTTTTTTTTAAATCACAGTTCTACTTTTAGCCTTCACAACATCGCACGGCAGTGAGTTCCATAGATTGATTGTGTGTTGTGTGAAGAAATACTTTCTTTTGTTTGTTTTAAACTTGCTGCCTATTAATTTCATTCAGTGACCCCTGCTTCTTGTGTTATGTGAAGGAGTAAACAACACTTCCTTATGCCCTTTCTTCACAATATTATAGACCTCAATCATATTCCCCCTTAGTCGTGTCTTTTCTAAGATGAACAGTCCAGTCTTCTTAATCTCTCCTCATATGGAAGCTGTCCAATATGCCTAATCATTTTAGTTGCCCTTCTCTGAACTTTTTCCAATTCTAATTTTGAGATGGAGCAACCTAAACTGCATGCAGTATTCAAGATGTGGGCATACCGTGGATTTATATAATGGCATCATGATATTTTCTGTCTTCTTATCTGTCTCTTTTCTAATTCTGTTACCATTTTTGACTGCTACTGCACATTGAACAAATGTTTTCAGAGAACTTTCCACAATGACTCCAAAGTCTCTTTCTTGAGTGGTAAGAACTAATTTTGTACATCTAGTCAGGATTATGTTTTCCAATGCGCCTTACTTTGCTTTTATCAACACTAAATTTCATCTGCCATTTTGTCGCCCAGCCACTCACTTTTGTAAGATCTCTTTGTAACACTTTGCCATCAGCTTTGGACTTAACTATCTTGAGTAAATGTGTATTGTCTGCAAACTTTGCTACCTCACTGTTTACCCCTTTTTCCATATCATTTATGAATATGTTGACCAGCACAGGTCCCTGTACAGATCTTTCAGAGACCCCACTGTTTAACTCTTTCCAATTCAAAAGCTGCCCATTTATTTCTATCTTTTAATCAGTTACATGAAAGGACCTTCCCTCTTATCCCATGACTGCTTAATCTTCTTAAGAGCCTCCAATGTGGGACGTTGTCAAAGGCTTTCTGAAAGCCCCAGGACAAGATAGCCACTGGATCACCCTTGTGCACATATCTATTGACCCCCCTCAAAGAATTCAAATAGATTTATGAGGCAAACGCTATGTTGACTCTTTCACAACATGTGTTCATCTATGGGTCTGATAATTCTGTTCTTTACTATAGTTTCAACCAAATTCCCTGGTACGGAAGTTAGGGTTACTGGCCTGTAACTGTCAGGATCACCTCAGAAGCCTTTTTTAAAAATTGGCTTTACATTAGCTATCCTTCAGTCAAACGGTAGTAGAAAGGCTGGTTTTAAATGACAGGTTATATACCACAGTTAGTAGTTCTGCAATTTCATATTTGAGTTCTTTTATTACTCTTGGGTGAATATCATCTCATCCTGGTGACTTATTACTGTTTAAATTATCAATGCATGAAAATGCAGAGGAGAAAGAGAAATAAGGGCCCGTATGGCTGTGTAGGACCTACCTGATTATGGCTGCAGGTCTGGATGGGGAAGCAGGGACTGTGCATCCAAAATTCCCCTTCTTGAAGAGACATAGCTCTCCACCGCCACACACTGGCTAGAGGAACTGAATGGTCCCACTGGGATGAGAGGGACTATGTTATACCCCCAAAAAGGGTTTATAACTTACTGCCATCTTCGCCTAGCTTTCCTTGCATGCATGAATCCCAGTCAAAAGGACATAGCACATTCCTGATGCCATCCAAATTCTGTAAGGTGCCCCAGATCCTCCGACACCCCAGCCCTCACTCCAATTAAACAGGGCCCCAAGTTTCCAACCCCATGAAAAACAAACCTGAGCAGTATTTATCAAGCTCTGGTGCTACAGTGATGCCCGAAATTTGTCTGCTATGGAGTGAGGGAATGGAAGCCTAGTAACACAAATCAACCTGAAAGTGGCAGGAACTGAGAGAGCAGGCCTGGAAATTCTATGCTAGCAGCAAGCAAAGGTGATAGCATGGAACTACTGTGATATTAGTCCACTTCCATCCCAGACTTTCAAAAATTGTAGGTTTTCATTTGAAAACTGGACTTTTTTTGTTAATATGGAGATATACCTATCTCATAGAACTGGAAGGGACCTTGAGATGTTATTGAGTTGAGTCCAGTTCCCTGCCTTCACAGCAGAACCAAGTACTATCCCTGACAGATTTTTTGCCCCAGATCCCTAAATAGCCCCCTCAAGGATTGAACTTGCAACCCTAGGTTTAGCAGGCCAAAGCTCAAACTACTGAGCTATCTCTCCCCCAAAACAGTTTGACCTTTTTTAAGTGAAAAGAAAAGAAAAAAGAACTTTGCATGTTTTTCTCAAAACACACCCCTGTAAAAAAAATGGAAAAAAACATCAGATCCTGAGAGTTTTTTACATAGCCTACAATAGTGATTATCATCACAGATCATACAGCTGTAATTGGACAGTTTTGCCAGATGTTTGTGCAGTTCCCTGGGGTTGTTTTGGAGGTGGGAGTGAAAGCTGGAAATGGTGACTCAAACAAAACCCTGTTCTGCTTAATTTCATTGACTTTTTATTTAGCTCTAACCAATGAGATATCACAGTACAGGAATCTAACTATTAGCAGACAGAATTATAGAGGAGACGTTGATTTTCTGCGATTCCATGGTAACCTGCTTGTGTGGGTGTTTCCTGACTGCTATGGGGGACTCTGCGAGTGAAAAGCACATCATAATTTAATATACAAGATCAAACAAGGACCAATGTAAACAATTATGCAGGAAGGAAAATCTATCGAAGTGCATGAAGGGAATGGGGAACAGTCCAAGGTCTTCTGTCTCTGTGCGAGCAAGCATGATGGATATTAATGGTGTCAAACATCATTTCATATCCAGTCAATCGGCATTTCTATATGACTGCAGAAGGATCACTTTGGAAAGCTGTGTTTAGACACACATTGGTCACTGATCTGGAGGTATTACAGGTCTACAATCTCCTGAGGCCACTTAATACTTGTTTGGAGCAGCAACCACACTTTGTCAAACTACTTTGGCTCACCCCAGTCACACTCTGACTCAGGAAAAAAAATCCTGAAATTTCACTGACACTGTTTATTACACATTCTCTTTATTTCCACAAGACGGGGCTACAGATGTCTTTATGGGAGCTATTTTTTATTCTGGCACACATTGCTGTCCTTTAAAGAATGTGTGATCACTGGCAAAAAAGTAAGGATGAAATCCTGGCCCCACTGTAGTCAAGAGGAGTTTTGCCATCAACTTCAGTGGAACCAGAATTTCACACTGCATCTACTCTGGTTATGTGTAGAACTTCCAATAGTGTTAGCATACTGGCTGTAATAAACAGGCCATGAGATATATATGCATTAAAAACTAGCACTTTACTCCTATAACTGACAATGCCAGATGGTTTGATTCTCCTTTCTCTTATACTCGCAGAAAACAGGAGCAACTCCACTGAAGTCAATGGAGTTACACTGGTGTAAAATGTGATGTAAGTGACATCAAAATCAGGCTGAAACTTTAGCACTTTGATTTGCCTGCACTAAAGTATGAAGATCAGAATACAGGAAACAGCTACAGGTCACACAGAAAGTAGGACTGCCGCATAGTTTCGTCAATTTTAATGCTAGAACTGGTTAAGATTGCAAAACGGTAAACAGGCATAGTTCATCTTCAACTATCTAGGCTGTAGTGTTCTTTGCTTGTGCTGACATCCCTGCCTCTTTTTAATTTCAGATTGAGACAACACAAATATATCATTCTATTCCAATTGTTTTAGTCAAAGCCTGACAAAAGGCAAAAACATACTAGTGGAACTTTTTTTTTTATATAACATCAGAGAATTTTACCTTTTCTAGGCCATGGAATTTTGATAAACTTAATACCTTTCAGATGAAGTGCCTTATTTTCTGTTCTGACGTATATAATGATCCCTATATATACACACACTATATAAAAACCAATAAAAATCGCTTTTCAGTTCAGAGATTGATGCCACATCAGTATCCATCTATAAACATGACATACTGGTGTGATATTAAAAATGGAGCACGGTGTAATCAGTAATACTTTTTCCCCATATATGTAGAAAATTAAGTAGAGGTCAATGCAATGTAATATTTTACAGTCAATTCTGCTTATTAACATGTTAGGAATAATGAACCATAATCTGAAAAATGTCCATCCAATCCAGGGCTGTCCCTAGCCATTTTGGTGCCCTATGCAGTCCTCCCCCCCACAGGGGGGCTGTGTGGGGCCCCAGGCCTCTGCGGGGGAGGGGGAGCTGGGGGGAAACCGCCTCCTGGCCCTAGACCGCTCCACTCCCCTGGCTCCCAGCCTTGGGGAGTTGGGGGGAGCCGCCCCCCAGCACTCACCGGCGGCACGGCTGGGAGCCAGGGGAGCGGAGCAGGCTGGGGCCAGGTTGCTCCACTTACCACGCGGTGAGTGCAGGTCCAGCCCTGCTGCAGTCCTCAGGGGAGTGGGGGCGGAGCAGGGGCGGGGAGGGGGTGAAGTAGAACAGGGGCTTTGGGGAAGGGCTGGAGTGGGGGCAGGGCTCGGACAAAGCAGGGGTGGGAAGAGGCGGGGCTGGGGCAGAGGCAGAGCAGAGGCTGGAGCAGCATGCAGCTGCGCAGGGCACCAGGAAATGTGGTGCTCCAAATTTCCTGGTGCCCTATGCAGCTGCGTACTTTGAGTATGGGTAGGGACAGCCCTGATCCAATCTAAAAATATCCAGGTTGGACAACAAATTTCTCCTTATTCTGCTCTTAATAGAAGGTGTTTCTTGTGTAGTGCCAGTGATGATCTATCAAGAGGATAATCTTGTATAGTCAATTAATTCCTTTATCAGGTATTTATTTGTGAAGGATTTCAATGTATGCTGTTTTAGCATAAATCGATGTACAACATATGTTTTCATTTAATACATTAATTCACACAGCTTTTAGTTTAATAACAGGATTATTAGTCACCAGTATGAAGGAAATTCATTAAGTTTATCCCTGTACCAATATTTGTTAACATGCCCTCTTTGTTTTTGGGCATTAGATATTCCCTTTCCTGAAAGAAAAGTCCTATGTAATTAAGTGGTTTTGGAAAATTAGAAGTTTGTTGCATTCCTTAGCTAGCTGAAACAGTTTCTCATATTTTCATTACAAATAAGACTCGATGACATTGTCTATGGCACTAAGATCAATGCATAGTCAGTTTCATCTGACAAATGTGACAGCAAACAAAGTTCATTGTATTCAGTTTTGTAAACTTAAGGGGAATTCTGTAGATTCACTGAAAGGAGAATATACCTTACAGTGATTCTAGCTTTTAACACTGAATTTCAGTCTAGTACTTTTTCATTAAAGCTGCTGATAATTTAGAATATTTCAGCTAGTTATATCCTTAAAAGAAAAGAGTTTACAAGTTTGAAGAGAAACAAACATATTAAGGAAAATAAGATTTAGGAATAGAAGAACATCAAGGAGAGTTCAGCTTTGGTTTGAGAATTGATCAACATGGAGCATGGATACTTATCTGAACAAAACTAACCCTTTGAGTTGGTAGGAATATTCTGGAAAACCTATGAGAAAAGACTCTGTGATATTTCTTATACTTTCTGCTTCCAATTTGGCTCGTTCAGGTATTTCATTACTCCCCAATATTATCAGAAACCTAGAACTATACAAAAATGAGGGTGAAAAAAAGATATTAAAAATTAACTAGATATTTTAGAACCTTACAAAAAGGCCCAGTTTTACCTTGTCCCTAGAAAGAAGCAAGCTATGTGAGAGTATTCTTAGCAGCCCCCTTGTGCACACACACACACACACACATATAGTTTTGTTAAGAAGGAAAAAAGGTTCCAGATACAGTATAGCACAAATAAAGGTGGCAGAAAACAGCTTTCATCTGTTTGTCAGGAGTTTCGTGGTGTCATCATTCTAAAGGGGATGAACGTTTAGAGAGAGAGCTGCTTTTGCAACTATTTCATAACATTATACAAGGCCCGTAAATGATTTTCAAGTTAGCTTTCCAGATTTTTGACCAATACATACTCTGAGGAACGCCAACCCATTATATTTAGGAAAATAAACCAATACATCCATATTAATTATTTTATATATGTCTGTATTTAATTGAGAACCCCATTTTGTTTCAGGGGCTGTACCTCGGATTGTAATCTTCATTTTGGAGTGGGACTGTCATGTTGTATTGCAATCTCCTTCATGGATCAGAGCATCCATTTTGGAACAGGAAATTGATACCTTGTGGAAAAACTATTCTTGAGAAGCTATAACAGAGCAAAGGAGGTAGGAAAGGTGCCTAGCTTGAGGATGCTGATCAAACCCAGGACTCACAGAAGGAGCAAGATCAGACTTTGGGGGATGTGTTCAATACTGTTGTTTTTCAAAGATGTGTCACTCTCGCATGTGCTTTATTGGTAAAGTGTGTGCAGTTAAGGAATTCCTTTGCTATGCTTGAGTTCCTTGGTTTCCTTCCACATTCTCCCTGAAAGGTTTAATCAAGGAAACAGAACTCCACATCCAAATGGACTCTGGGGAAACATATCTAAGCAACTGGGGGCATAGAAGGGCTGTGGCACTGGTTCCATCGTCTAAGGCAGCCAGACTCTGTGGTCCCACTCCCCCTGAGGGGTGATTGACTTGGGGTCTGTGCAGGGAGTGTGCCAGAATTAGGAACAATGACAAGTTACTACTCAGACCCAGGGGGCTTAGAAGCACATGGGATTCAGCAACCACTAAGCTCCACTCACAACACACTGGTGTCTGTCCAGAGACTGGGACTGGGTCAGGTTCTGATAGTGTCATCAATATATAATTTCAATGTCACATTTCATCCACAGAAGGGTTGTTCTTGTTTATTTTTAATCAAAGACTCACCTGGCAAATATTATGTTGAAAACTGTGGCTGCTATTGAATTCTAGAGGAACAGACTTCACCCACACGAGAAGTGACTTGCTCTCAAGAAAGGGGGGGGGGAAAAGTAGAAACAGTACTCACTGGATGTATTCCTCAGTAACATTGAGAACTTAGCACAAGGTGAAGAAAATATGAAAAGGGACATGCAGATGCTTAGTAGAGAGAATGACAACATCTTACTGCAAAATAAATTACTAATCAATATCTGATACCATGCTGACTGTCCACTGTGACTGTAAGAGTTGTATTAAATCTGTGATTTTAGACATTTGAAAGGAAGACTACATCTTTTACATTTTACTCATGCTTTGTATTCGGAAGTAAATAAGCTTGCTGATCATATCACAGCCTCAGATTTATGGTAAACACAAAAGAGCTGAGGAATTTTAGAAAACCCTCTTAGTTCCTGCAATTACTCAAAGTAAATAGTTTACGTCCCTATCTTGAAGGTAAGAAATCTATACTCCGACTTTACTGAATCATTAAGTTTTGATTTGTACTCGATAACACCAACTTCCCTGGCTCTTCCTTCAAGTCAGTGGATGCTATCCTAACAAGGAAAATTACAGATCTTCAAACACCTGCATTTTCAGTGCAAAAAGAATCACTTAGCAGTCAGGAAGCTTTGGAACTAATTTTCCAAATTCTGTTATACCGTTTTACAAGTAGTAAATCATTAATTCTTGCAACAATTTTCGGAGTTAAGCATGTATTACTATTATCCCCATTTTGCAGCATAGGAAACTGAGGCAAATAGATTAATTGATTTACCGATGGCCACAGAGGAAGTCAATGTAAATGCTGGGGATGAAACTCAAGAGTTTCCATTTACCAGTCAGACTACTAGCCCAGTGCTCTCTAGTTTTAACCACAGAGTGTCTGATTCTCCATTGCCTTGCACCTTATGTCTTACATCCACCTTGTAAATGAATATATAAGGTACAAGGTAGCCAAGAATCAGCCCCACAACATATGACTTCTGGGATTTGGAGACTGATTCTACTCTCAATGACATTGGTGTAAATTGGATGCACCTCCATTGTTTTCACTGGTATCAAATCAGCATAAATGAGATCAGAACAGGACACTCCGTTTCAAAGCAGAGGAAACACTAACATTTCAGCATTGGGCCAAGACTGCCCATACACATCTCAAGATGTCATTCTACTGATTGGAATGTTTCCTAGATTTTTTTTTTTAAATGGAGAAATTTGATCTTCATCTACCACTGCCAGAGTCAGCCCTTTACTTAATAAAAGATCTCAGGGTGTAGAAACATAATCAATTCAAATTAAGTATTGATTTCTAAACAATGTAGAATTAAGTTAGACATTTACAAACTGTAAATCACGGTTGTTCAGTACGATTCATCACCAAGCACTACAAGGCAATAGATGAGACTATTGATAGACTGAGAATGAGGTAATGTATTCCCAGCAAGCTGGGTAGGGCACTCCCAAAAAATCTTAAATATCTGAGGCAACCTGGTATGTGAAGAAAGCAAGCACTGAAACAAAACAGACAAAACCTGCTTCTTACATTTTCTCCAAACAAAGACAGCCATCTATTCCCGGGCCAAATTCTGTAGTAAGTCCAGAGTAACTCTTCTGGAGTCAGTGAACTAATTTACACCATAAATGAGACCAGAATTTGGCCCTCTCTTTCTAGCATGTCAGTTATATAATGCTTTGCGTGTACAGAATGCTTTAGAAAGAGATAACTAAACTTCATAACTGTCCTGCAAGTCAGGTATGTAAGTATTATCTCAGTTACACAGATAGGGAAAGAGAGGCACAGAGAAGACCACACAGCTTGCCTGTGGCAAGGTCAGTAGTAGAACCCATGTCTCCCGACTCACAGACATACATTTTAATTGTTAGAGGATGATGCCTCATCTATCTCAGATATTTCTAAGGTGCCTGTCACCGTGCACATTTTATCTTCCCCCATGCTTGATGCAGTGGGATTTCTGACATTGTCACTGTTAAATTTTTCATGTGCCTCACTCTGTGAATGTTTAGCTTCAAGGCTGGTGTTCATTTCATTTTTTAAAATAGTTTATTTGGAGAGATGCTGTCCATAGCCAAGGTCACTGTGAATGAAACTAAAGCCATTGAGGTGAGTCAAGAGCTCTTCTTGAAACCATCCTAGCAAAGTAACAAAGGACTGCAGGGGGAATCAGAGCTGCAGTCCAAGATCAAGATCATGCTTCTTCAGCAAAGCAAGGAGAAAAAGCGTAATCTGGTAGTTAAAACAGATTACTGGGAATCAGGAAACCTGGGTTGTGTTAGTATCTCTGCAACAGACTGTGTTCTGCAGAAATAATCTTAGATATACAGACTGACCTTGAGTAAGTCACTTAGGAGCCTAAATCCCACTGACTTTCAATAAGACTTAGGTTCCTAAGTGCATAAGTCACTTTTGAAAACCGGGACTTTGGTTATAAGTAAAATTTTCAAAAGCACCACTTTCTGCCTCAGTTTCCCCACTTTTAGAGAGAGAGATTACCACCTGCCTGGCATGGGTATTGAGACACTTAGTTCATTAATGCCTGAAGCACTTACAAGATCCTTGGATGGAAAGAATAAAAATACAAAGTAGCATCATAAAGCAAATGGACAGGTAAAGAACACAGCTGTTTTTGCATTTGCTTCATTGCCTGATAACTGAATATTAAGGGATCCCAATCATATCAGAGACACATTGAGGTGGTGATGAGATGTCAAGAGACATTCACTATTGCAACCACCACATTTAAAATAGTAACAGAATTGGGGATCTTAACATTCTCTCACTCCCGCACCCCCAATTCTAGTCTGATGACAGTATTTTTAACAGCAGGATGGGTTAATGATTCTTTTCTCCCTCATATATAAAATATATAGCCATTAGCATCTCATCTTTTTTTGGAAACAGAGTGATGACCATCCCAAATTTCCAGATGAGACACCCAGGAAAATGTTTTAAAGAAACACAAACAGTTATCAGTATTTAAACATTCCAGATTTCCATTAATCTGCAAATACATTAATGCAAGAAAGAAAGAAGAGTGTGATGTTGGGAAGAAGGCTGCCTTCGATTTATCGCTGCTGTACAGACGTGCCCTGAAAAAAGAACTATGCAGAAAACCCAAATTTAGGAACAGCCTCATTACATGTATATCAGTGGAAGTTATTTACTGATTTGGTCCATGGGACTTTCCAGAATTTTCCATGGCATAAGGATTGGCCGCCACTCAAGAGGCAGCACTGAAGTTGAAAGGATACATCAATTGTGATGATGTTGCAAATGGACTTTTGCTGCTTCATGGATGCTGTTACCCTCAGAAGCAAGGAAAAGCCCTATTTTCCACTCTACTGATTGCTGATCATGTTCCTATATACCTTGTACCATGACAATAAGGGCTATTGTGTACCATACAGAGATACCTTCTCCATTTCAGAACCACAGACTGTTGTGAGTAACAAAAATAGGAAGGGTTTGACAAATTGCTTTCAAATAATTTTCCCTGTGTCAATAAAAAGCTACAGGCATCATTTACTTTTTAAAAAAATATATACAGGGCCAGCTTCTAAACTGGTGCAAAATCAGTGCACCTCCTTAAGAATGGAAACAAGGAAGGTTAGCTAGCTTATTTTACTGAAAGAAAAAAGGGAGTGGTTATGTTTTGGTTTTTTACAGAGATACACATCAAAGTTACACAGCTCCTAAAAGGTTAAACAAAGTCCTCTCTCTTCCCAGCTGTACATTTTGAGGAGTACTCAGAAAGGCAATATAATTTTGGTAGATAATACAACCAGTATTTTACAACCGACTATTTGACTTAACTTGTTTTATGCCTAAAAGATTATATCCTGGAACTGACAGCATAATGGAAATTTAAGAAGGAATGAGGAAGCCTCTTAATAGTACTACTTGCCAAGTAAGATACAACTCAGCATGAGTAAGAGTGGCAGAATCTAGCCCTATGGAACTCTCACTTATATACCTGTTGTGAGGCTTTTGCTGTAGGCTGTTGTTATGTTTGAGTTTTCCCATACAGTTCTCTTCCCAAGACATGCCTGTATACCAGTAATAAATCTAAGGCAGCTTTCTTCCCCATATCAGGCTTAATTTTTTTTTTTTTTTTGCAATATTCTAACTTGTACAGTCCTGCTTCTTAAATTTCTTATCGGTGGAGCAACTTAATGCCTTATAGTTATGCAGGGAAGGAAATCCCTTCTCCAGATGTGTACTTAGCTCATCTCTCAAGGTAAGAGTGTTCCTCAAGATATGGCATTCAAGGACATCATTTTCTCCTGTGTGGTCAGCTTTGGTCCCTCCTTCTGTTATATTTTACAGAACTTTTTTCTATCTTTAGGAGCGTTTTCATTTTCTCCGGTCTGTTTTCAAAGTTTTTTATTTTCCTGACCACAAAACTTCTCTCACCAATTGCTTTTGCCTGGATTCAGAAGTGCTAGCCTAACAATCCTAGAGGCAAATCATTCTAGTAGAAACACTTAAAGACACCCATTCAATTCCAATCTCAATACCTTTACTTGTTTCCCATTCTGCGGTTTAATTTACTGTTAGTTTAGCAAGGGGGACTGAGACATCTATCTGCCGCCCCAACCGGGAAAACCGAGAGGTCTGCTGCTTGCCAGGAGCTAGGATACACGATGTGATGGAGAGACTGCCGAGACCCATCAAGCACTTAGATCGCTACCCCTTCCTGCTTCTCCACGTGGGAACCAATGATACTGCCAAGAATGACCTTGAGTGGATCACTGCAGACTACGTGGCTCTGGGAAGAAGGATAAAGGAGTTTGAGGTGCAAGTGGTGTTCTCGTCCATCCTCCCTGTGCAAGGAAAAGGCCTGGGTAGAGACCGTCGAATCGTGGAAGTCAACGAATGGCTATGCAGGTGGTGTCGGAAAGAAGGCTTTGGATTCTTCGACCATGGGATGGTGTTCCAAGAAGGAGGAGTGCTAGGCAAAGACGGGCTCCACCTAACGAAGAGAGGGAAGAGCATCTTCGCAAGCAGGCTGGCTAACCTACGAAGGAGGGCTTTAAACTAGGTTCACCGGGAGAAGGAGACCAAAGCCCTGAGGTAAGTGAGGAATGGGATCCTGGGAGGAAGCACGAGCAGGAGAGCGTAAGAGGGGAGGACTCCTGCCTCATACTGAGAAAGAGGGACGATCAATGAGTTATCTTAAGTGCCTATAGTGCAAGAAGCCTGGGAAACAAGCAGGGAGAACTGGAAGTCCTGGCACAGTCAGGGAACTATGATGCGATTGGAATAACAGAGACTTGGTGGGATAACTCACATGACCGGAGTACTGTCATGGATGGATATAAACTATTCAGGAAGGACAGGCAGGGCAGAAAAGGTGGGGGAGTTGCGTTGTATGTAAGAAAGGAGTATGACTGCTCAGAGCTCCGATATGAAACTGCAGAAAAACCTGAGAGTCTTTGGATAAAGTTGAGAAGTGTGAGCAAACAGGGTGATGTCGTGGTCGGTGCTATAGACCACCAGACCAGGGGGATGAGGTGGACGAGGCTTTCTTCTGGCAACTAGCAGAAGTTGCTAGATCGCAGGCCCTGGTTCTCATGGGAGACTTTAATCACCCTGATATCTGATGGGAGAGCAATACAGCGGTGCACAGACAATCCAGGAAGTTTTTGGAAAGTGTAGGGGACAATTTCCTGGTGCAAGTGCTGGAGGAACCAACTAGGGGCAGAGCTTTTCTTGACCTGCTGCTCACAAACAGGGAAGAATTGGTAGGGGAAGCAAAAGTGGATGGGAACCTGGGAGGCAGTGACCATGAAATGGTCGAGTTCAGGATCCTGACACAAGGAAGAAAGGAGAGCAGCAGAATACGGACCCTGGACTTCAGAAAAGCAGACTTTGACTCCCTCAGGGAACAGATGGGAAGGATCCCCTGGGAGAATAACATGAAGGGCAAAGGGGTCCAGGAGAGCTGGCTGTATTTTAAAGAATCCTTATTGCGATTGCAGGAACAAACCATCCCGATGTGTAGAAAGAATAGTAAATATGGCAGGCGACCAGCTTGGCTTAACAGTGAAATCCTTGCTGACCTTAAACGCAAAAAAGAAGCTTACAAGAAGTGGAAGATTGGACAAATGACCAGGGAGGAGTATAAAAATATCACTCAGGCATGCAAGAGTGAAATCAGGAAGGCCAAATCGCACTTGGAGTTGCAGCTAGCAAGAGACGTTAAGAGTAACAAGAAGGGTTTCTTCAGGTATGTTAGCAACAAGAAGAAAGTCAAGGAAAGCGTGGGCCCCTTACTGAATGAGGGAGGCAACCTAGTGACAGAGGATGTGGAAAAAGCTAAATGTACTCAGTGCTTTTTTTGCCTCTGTCTTCACAAACAAGGTCAGCTCCCAGACTGCTGGACTGGGCAGCACAGTATGGGGAGGAGGTGACCAGCCCTCCGTGGAGAAAGAAGTGGTTCGGGACTATTTAGAAAAACTGGATGAGCACAAATCCATGGAGCCGGATGCACTGCATCCGAGGGTGCTAAAGGAGTTGGCTGATGTGATTGCGGAGCCATTGGCCATCATCTTTGAAAACTCATGTTGATCGGGGGAGGTCCCGGATGACTGGAAAAAGGCTAATGTAGTGTCCATCTTTAAAAAAGGGAAGGAGGAGGATCCGGGGAACTACAGGCCAGTCAGCCTCACCTCACTCCCTGGAAAAATCATGGAGCAGATCCTCAAGGAATCAATTATGAAACACTTAGAGGAGAGGAAAGTCATCAGGAACAGTCAGCATGGATTCACCAAGGGGAAGTCGTGCCTGACTAACCTAATTGCCTTCTATGATGAGATAACTGGCTCTGTGGATGAGGGGAAAGCAGTGGGTGTGTTATTCCTTGACTTTAGCAAAGCTTTTGATACGGTCTCCCACAGTATTCTTGCCGCCAAGTTAAAGAAGTATGGGCTGGATGAATGGACTGTAAGGTGGATAGAAAGCTGGCTAGATCGTTGGGCTCAACGGGTAGTGATCAATGGCTCCATGTCTAGTTGGCAGCCAGTTTCAAGTGGAGTGTCCCAAGGGTTGGTCCTGGGGCCAGTTTTGTTTAATATCTTTATTAATGATCTGGAGGATCGTGTGGACTGCACTCTCAGCAAGTTTGCAGATGACACTAAACTGGGAGGCGTGGTAGATACACTGGAGGGTAGGGATCGGATACAGAGGGACCTAGACAAATTAAAGGATTGGGCCAAAAAAACTGACGAGGTTCAACAAGGACAAGTGCAGAGTCCTGCACTTAGGACAGAAGAATCAGATGAACAGATGAACTCCTGAGGTCCCTTCCAATCCTGATATTCTATGATTCTAAGGTGTTCCATGATGACTGTAATAATTACAGGGCTCTAAATCAACTGTAGTTACTCACTACAGAAGTTATAGAATTGGATCGCAGCTCTGCTATGATCCAACCAAACTACCCAACTGAATAGCTTGCCAGAAGCCATTTTCTTTAATTATCTAGATCAGGGCTTTTCAGACCCACATGAGGACACTCTACTTATGCACTCTCCTGCCTCTGCACCTGAAATAATTTTCCAATGAATCTGGATGGCCATTTTGCAATGAAGAAGAAAAAATTCACTTTTATATTTTTTATCATAACCTAAAGAGTTACATAAACAAAAAAAACTGTTTCAAACCCACGGATAACGAGCTAAGTTCCTGGCTTACAGCTGGCCAAATGATCTAGACAATTAAAGAATAAAAAAGCCTCTTTGTTGTTCAGGGATTTTAGTCTGGTTAATCAAGAACCTTATGTCCTTGATCTATCTTTATTCTTTTTGGCTTTTTAAAAACACTACTGGCTTTAAAGGCCGCTATGGAAGTATGGAAGCAGCCTATCAGCCATCACAGGCCAGACTTACAAAAAGAAATGTCAGGACAGCAGATTCTCTAAGGAATGCTTAGTAGAAGCCCCTTAACTCACTAAAGGCCAGATGCCATATACTACGCGGCATGTGTTTACAGGCCATTCCAAAATGTTCACCAGGAGAGGGAGTGAGCAGCAAAGAAGAACATGTACAGTGTATTTTGGATACACCAGGCATTCTGGCCCTGATCCAGCACAGCTCTTAAGGCACATGTTTCACTCTGAAGTCAACAGGACTAGTCACACATGTAAAGTTAAACATGTACTTTTGTCCTTTGCTGAATCAGGTCTGCAGCCCATGATATAGTCTCCCACTGCAATTGTGCTTAAACACTGTGGACCCAGTCCTGCAGTTGGATCCAATTAGGAAGATCCTACTTGGAGGGAGCCCCCTGGAAGTCAGTAGGGCACTGCGTGGGCATAGGGATCTGCCTATACAGAGCAGCTCGCAAGATAGGGTCTGTAGTGACCAGTAATGAACAAGAGAATGGAATAAATGTAAGGACTCTTTTTAGTGCATTTGGATTGCCATTTCTCTCTCATTTATCAGCCAACTCTCCCTTAAACCTCAACACACTTTAATGAACTAATTAAATTTTACACAGCTTCACATTAAAGTGGACAAAAAAGGGGCAGAAGCCAAGGTTACAAAAACATTTGGAGATGTTTTTAAAATTTCCTTTGCAGAACTAACAGTCAACAATTTATCCCCTGAGAAGCCAACAAGAAATAAAATGCACACATTTTTTAAAAAAAGATGTTTCTATTATATAGTAGAAGGGGGAAAATGATTTACGAATTTCAGCTCAAAAAGTGGCTTGTAGTACAATGACTTTGCCAGGACAACATACCCTGTTCCATACCTAAGTAGTTAAATAGTGCAGAATTGTCAAGTAATATAGCAGCTGCTAACAATGCTGTCACACAAACATTGTTTAGTCAGCAATTGCACCTATATGACTCTCTATACTTGATGAATGCTCAGGTTACCAAATGAAATCTGATACCTTGCTAATGCAAAATGTAGCCTAAATCATGTTGCTTTCTTTCCCCCCACTGACCTTACATTTACTGTCTTTCATAGTTAACCTTCTTGCAATTGCAATATTTACCATAATCCTACTTAGCTCTTTTGAAGGTATTCAAACTCCATTCATAGCACTACTGTTAACTGCAGTACACTGCACAATGTATTCTGGTTTTCACAAGGCATACAATATGGTTTAAAAAGTACTCTGCTTGTATCTGTCACTTGACCTCCCTAATTTATACCAGCAGCCTCCAGTGTGGCATGGATGCTGTCTTTGTTGAGCCGTTGATCTGTGATAGCTAATACATGCATACATTACTGCTGACATTTAAAAACATTCCTAACAGTTTGTGTGAGTACATAGTAAACAGATGCTATGGGATTTTTTTACCCATTATCAGTCATCTCTGAAGACTGCAGTAAAGTGACAAGGTTGTTTGAGACTCTTCGGTCTAACAGTGAGAGATTTATTTTTAATAGAATATTGATATTATGGCACAAAATGCCATTTGGTGTTTACTTTTTTTTCCTAGAGAGGCAGTTTAGCTTTTTTAAGCTTTAGATACCCTCTGTTATATCTACTACTCTATTTTTTATGAAAAAAGTTAGAGACTTTTATGAACTCTCTGATTAAAGTACCTCCATCTGAATGCAGATTAAAAAGTTCCAACACCTGAGAGCACTAAACCAATGAATATTTATATAGAAAAACAGCAGATGAATGCACTTTAAATCTTCAATGCAAGTCTAGTCATGGGGTTTATCTTATTTTAGGGCTTACTTTTTATTAAAATGAATTCTTGCATATTTACACTACAGAAATAAATGTTATTTGCAAGCACAATACAGTAGAAATCTTACAAATGCATAGCCTTGGTGAAAAGTAAATTCACTCCTCAGACAGATTTATTTCTTTATCAGATACCCGTTTAAGAAGGTTTTTATTGTATTCTAATGGCATAATTTGGTGAACAGTAGATGTATTCATTTTTATGGGCCTGATTCTGATTTCACCCTGAAGCAACTCCATTGACTTAAATGAGATTACTCGTGATTTATATAGATGTAACGGGGTGGGAGGGAGGGGAGGAAGGTGGGGAGAACCCGGCCCTACAAGATTATATATTTGACAGGCAGGACAATTGTGTCCCTCTCCTGGGATACACGATTGCACTGATTTAATAATTTTATTTCTTTATCAGAGATTTGTTTTTAGTGTGCTTCACCACACAGACAGGATTTGTGAAGATTGATGTGCATTAAAATCATTCTTGCAACAAGTTTATTATTGCAATATATGTGGAGGTTTTAGTGTTTGTATTATATACCAGTTAACAGTCACTTGGTGCACCCGACTGCTAAAACTACAAGGGAATTCAATCTGTACCTTTAAATTATAATCTGTCCTTTCAGAACACAATCAAACTGAACAAACACTATCCCCTGAACCAATTAGTTCTAAGAATTGTACAGGACTGCCAGGTCACTCTAAATCCTGATACAACCCAGAACAGAGACTCCAAACTTACCTTGGTCAATAGCTGTAGTAAGAGTAAATATTGTCATTGACCCTGATCACATGGCAAGTAAACCACATCAATAGAAAGGGCATATTATTGCAAACGAAAGTAAATGCTAATTTACGTTCTCAGAATGAAAGATTCCTGGGTCTTTAGGTATATTTTCCTTTATTACTAGAGATTATGCCTCTATGTTCACAACAAAGATTTACCAGTTGCTTGAATCAGAAAAAATATATTGGTTAAAGTAGTTCCATCAAACTTTGAATGAATCCTTGTTTTTTATAGTCAATGTGATCCTCTGCTCCCTCCAGCTCCTGGGTTATATAGAAAGACTTGTTGCAATGTCTCAAAAGCTGTTCCTTTCTTCTTCTATTGTTTTAAAAAAAGAGGGTAACCTTAGAAATAAAATGTTTTTTTGTTTTGACGCTTAAAAACTCCCTTTGATTGCTGTCTTTTTGACATTTTGCATAGGAAATATGTTTGTATGTTCACAGTGCTATTGAAACAGCAATTAGATCACCATATTCCAGCTGTTACAAGGTTTTGTAATGTATTTTCCAATAAACATTTTCAAGAACAGAACTATTTTACTATAAGTCAAGCAGATACTTTGGATTTTTTTTTGTTAAAGCTTTTTTCCCCTTAAGAACCATATTTTCTTGTGTGACATTGTATGAGAATTTTTTTTAACATTGCTATAGTTTGCAGTATTTATGTTTCATACAAATGACCAAAAAAGGCAAAATTCTCAGAAGTGACAAGTGATTTTGGGAGCCATCAATTTGGGAGCTCATCCTGAGATATCTTGGGGCCTGATTTTCAAAGAAAGACTCAGACTGAACATCAAAAATGGAGACACTCAAAATCACTAGTCACTTTTGAAAATATTTGTTGGCATCTCTTGAAGTAAGTTTTTAACACTTTCGGTAACTCTTCTTTGATTTTTTTTAGCTCTGCTGTTTTACTATATTTCCTGTATACATTGTTACATACATTCTTCTACCTTGAACAACTGTTGTTAAAATCTATCCATCTTCCCTATATTGCCCACCAAAGCATCTACAGTCAGGTTGGGACACAAAAATTATAACTTCCATTGACATCAATATGACTTCCATTTATGCAGTAGAACAAGGGCATTACATGCAAAGTTGATCAGATAAATGCTCAGATACAATGGAGAAGAGCGTTAGTTTATGAACCTGGATATAATGGAGAAACGTGTTAATATATGAACCTGGATGGATGGATAACTAGATCCTCAGATGGTGTCAACTAGAGTGTCTCTCTGGAAGTCAATGGAGTTATGTCAATTTACACTAGTTGAGGATCTTACCCATAGCATGTACCAAACAGCTGAATTTTGCCCTAACTGAGGAGCACATAAGAGGGTTGAAATCACTCTCTTTCTTTATCTAAACTACTGTTTGTTCTGTCTTTTTTGTCTTGCTTTAGGACATTAAAAAAGTAATATGTTCTTATTTGTACAACACTTCATTGTGTGCTTACAGACTCATGCATTTGAACATTAAAATATTGTGTATGTTTTCTCACTACCTCAATACTGTGCTATGAGATAACATGAAAATTTTTGCTACTCCTGCCTTATACTAATGATAGAAAACCTACGATCCATCTTTTCGTACAAGATTGCAAAATGTCTAATTCTGTATAGAGCCTGTGAATTGCTACTGATCTAATAGATTTATCTTCTGTGTTTTGATTGATCATTTTGAATGTAATATACACTGAGGGGATCAGAATATTGATTTTTTTTTTAATCGTTATTGGGGGTAACTGGATTCTTTCTCCAGATGGCAAGAAACTCCACTTTTTATCTGGGACTATCACAGGTAAAAAGGGTTAGATAATGAATTGTTCCAAGAGATGAGAATATTGCGACAGGCACTAAACATCCGTCTCACTTTCTTACACTATTTCAAGCTTGATTATCAACCATTTTTCTCTGGTAGAAGTTCTAGACTGAAGGATTTTTAATTTGTATGTTTCCCCTAATCATTCTAATAAGAAAATTATGTTCAAAAATCAGCACTTAATTTGTAAATATATCTCTTTAGACACACACAAAGTCAATTTATGTAACTATTTTAAAGTCAAGTAAATTAATTTAAATGCCTTTTAGAAACAAAAAGTTGTTCTGATATTTGATGAGGACTGGAAACTGTATTGAACAAATGACTTTGATGGAGTTATACCAGGGATGGATTTCTCTCAATGTGTCTTCTGCCCTAGGCCCAAGTTTCAAGCATTGGGTCAAGATTTCTGAAAGTGACTAGTAATTTTCAGAAAGTGCTGAACACCTGCCCTCTGGAAAGCAAGCCCCTTCAAAGTGTCTCATATTGGGCACACACAAAAATTGATGTACCAAAATCACTAGTCACTTTTGAAAATCTTGGCCTGGGTACTTAAAGTTAGGCACCAGATTTGAAAATTGTGACCATTTAAGTTTCAAGTGGTTCATATAAGCATATAACCACACACATCAGCCATTGTGTTCAATGTTGTAAAATGTTACAAAAAATGAATGCAGGTGGCGACAGCAGACTAAGAGAGATATGAAGGGGAAATGCAGCATGTGGAACCGGCAAACCTAGAAGATGGAGATTTGGAATTGCATTCCAAAAAGGACTTGCGAGTCACTGAGGTAAAAGGGAGATTACTTCTCTTCCAGATAGCTGGTGCAGATACAGAAAAAAGAGGAAGCTGGGGATTAACCAGAGGCCAGAATTAGCAATGCAGTGGGAGCAAGTTCAGGTATAGGGAAATGCTGTCTGAGATCACTGAGATAAAGCGAGAATTAAATACACAATAATGACAATATTGAATCTAAGTCAAAGACATAGTTAAACAAGTTTATGACATTTAATTTAAAGGGCCACCAGCAAATAATAGTCCCAAAAGGAGTATTATATTGCTGGGCTTGAAAAGTAGCTGGCAAACAAACAATATGAAGTTCCTGGTTTGCTTTTCATGTTCCAACTCCAGTCCATTGAAAGTCAGAGTTGTCACAAACAAAGGGTGAGACCAGATGTGGGATCACACAGCTGTTTGGAGAAACTTTCACCAAAAAGCAATAGCCTCTTCTTTGGCTGCACCTCCAACTGACAGTATTTAGTAAAACAAATGTTAACACAAGATTAAATAACTGGCACATATAAATCATAGGTGAGGATTGACTTCCTTAGTTTAGAACAGACCAACGTGTCTAACATGGAGACTAGTGAAAGGGAGAGCAGCAAACACCACCTGAGGTGGAGGCATTCTAAATACAATGAGCTGGAGATGCCAAGTCATTTGTGCCCTTCTTATTCTCATTGAATATCAGCATAGATCACCCACAGGATGAAAATGTTACAAGAAATGTTCTAGTTTTCTGCCTGTTCTGGGAGGGAGCACCCACTCCAGCCTTTGAAAGGAGTAGCAAGGAACACTTCTCACTGTGCTTTCTCCCCAATGCCTCTAGAGGCACCACTTCTCTGTTGGTGCTCCTTCTCTCCCTCTCCACAGCTGGGTTATGCCCCTTAAGATGCATAAGTTATCCCACAGTCTGTAGATATTGTTAAACTGCTGGCATCTGGGGGATGGGACCCAGAAACAACATGGAAAAATGTCCAACTGCAGTGAACACAGCTTGATTTTGTATTAACAGTGAATATAACTTACATACTCTTACCCAACAGCAAAGTTAAGATCTCTTACAAAAGGAGAGATTTCACATTACTAATTATGATTTCTATTAAATCAACACCTACAAGCCTCAACGATGGTACTTTGCATTGTATAAACACACAATGAGTCCCTCCCTACCCTGGAAGAGTTCATACAGACAAAGGGTGGGAAGAGAAGCAGAGGCAGATAGAGGGGGAGTAACTTGCACAAGGTGATAGAGCTGGTTAGTGGAAGAGCCAGGATTAGAACCCTGATGTCCGGACTTCCAGTCCTTTGCTGTAGCTACAGGACCACACTAATGACTGGGACCAAATTTACTGTTACTAGAAAGATAACTTTAAGGGATAATTCAACTGCTTCTTTTTATGGATAGCCTAATATAAGCAGAGATCATAAAAGGGTCTGTAGGTGGTTATATAGCCCTCTGTGAACTGACAAGCTGCAGAGGACAAAAGGCAATGTTTAAAATCTACATGTAGAGATCAAATCTGGGTGTGCATGAGCACGTGTCTTGTTATATGAACTACTGCATTTCCAGACATGTTCACAATAGGTAGTTTTAGAAAACATGAGGTGATGTGCTACCACACAACTCAGGCCAAGATTGAACCCATAATATGTAAAAAACAGACAGAGTGACTGCCTGGTTGCACTTCAGAAGTGATTTATTATCATTCAAAAGCCCTCAACCAGAAGTGCAAGCATATTAGAGTTACAGTAGGCTAAGAGGTTATTTTAAAGTTTTCTTCTCATCTTTTGGAAAAGATCTATTGTAAATTCTGTGTCTGACTTCCTGACAATTATGGGATATCACCAAGTTATGGCCGTTTCTATCTCCATCAGGTTTTTAAATGATTATTCAGGCTTTTTTCACATCAAGGTTAGATTATTTGCAACTCCCTAGTGATTTACATGTCTAACATTGCATAGTAATTTAGCACAGATAACAAGACAATGTTCTTTGTGAAAAGGGGGTTGTTCTTAACACATTTCACCCAGTCTGAATCTACTACTTTGGTTCCCAGTTAAACAAAAGTATTGATTTTAAAATTGCTCTTTTAACCTACAAGGTACTACCTGGCCTCAGTCCAGCATTTCTTAACTTTTTTTGTTCTTGGGTGTACACTCAGGGAAATCTCTCACTTGCCCTAAGATTCACTTGCAAGCCTTATGGAGTAACAGCTTTTACACAATGGTATTCTCTTCCTTTAAAAAATGAAGACTGAGATGATAGTACATCTTTTGTTAAATATAGGTTAAACGGCTTTAATTTTATTGCTCTGTCCTACTGTTTAAAGAACTTTGTGACAATGTTCTACATTCCACTATTGTTTTATTATCAATTAGTTATATTGTATAAAATACCTAATTATGTACTGTATGAATGATAATATAACATAGCTGTGTATGGTGGTAAGGACATTTAAAAACGCCAAGTTTTGCATTACAATTTACTGTATGACAAAAGGACTTCTGGTTGTCCTTTCAATACCTACGCGCTCAGATGGAACCTGCAAAGAGCTGCATGCAAAACTCAAAGCTAAAGGAAACCTTATGCAACTTTAATCTCTCAAACACCGATTTTTCCAGACTACCAACAAAATTAATGTTTAGAAGGACATTAAATACAAGGAGCCAAATTCTGCCTTCATTTTCTCTGGACTTACACTAGTGTAACTTACTTTGGATTTACATCAGTGAAACAGAGTTCAGAGTTTGGCCCAGTATTCTCCAGTAGTCTCTAGACCAGGCAGCTGCCCTCACAGCAGGGCCGGCTCCAGGCACCAGCTGAGAAAGCTGGTGCGTGGGGCGGCAGATTGTTGGAGGCGGCATTCTGCCCAATCCTAGGGTGGCACGGCCGCTTTTTTTGTTGTTGTTGTTGTTCTGCTCCAGCTGCCCTGTAGGTGGCGGCGGCGCGGAGGACCGGAGCGCCCTGCAGGGCAGTCCTCTTCCTTCCCTCCCTGCCAACCAGAGCAGAGCCCTAGCGGCAGGAGGCGGCGCAGCGGGAGGGGCTGCGTGGCAGTGTCCCTGCTGTAGCCCTGGCTGCCCCCTTCTCTCTCTCTCCCGCCTGCTCCCTCTCCCTCCCCCCCCGCAGCCAGTCCCCCTGCACCCGCACTCCGGCCATGCTGCTGGGGTTTTTTTTGGCTTTGCCATTCTGGCCGCCCCGTTTTTTTTTTGTTTTGTTTTTTTTTTTGCTTGGGGCGGCCAAAAAGCCAAAACCGGCTCTGCCTCACAGTATTAGATATGGATACCAATAGAAACCATTTCAGGTAACCTGGGCCTTCTCTGTTTTAACTTCTGTATTACATTCCTGAACACATTCATCTTGGCACTCAGTCACCTGAAAAAAAGTCCAATGATCTGAATGCCTGGAGCAAAACACAGAGTTCTCTTGTTTAAAAAAAAAGGTAAAGCCCTGGACTTGGTTACGAACTCCAACTACAGGTGATCCACTGAAAATTAATGGGTCAGTATAATTCCACTCCTCTCCTCCCCCACCCACCCTGGAACGTCTACTAGTCTAGATAAAGCAACATGGGAAATGAGACAGAAGAATCTGACAGCCTAGTAGAAGGATATCCTTAGATCCTTAATCACTGATCATATTTATTGCAGTGGTGCCTAAGGGCTGCCCAAGAAAGGAGCCCCATTATGCTAGGCACTGTACAACACGGTATCAGACAGTCTGTGCCCTAGAGAGCTTGCAATCTAAATAGAGAAGAAGGACACAGGGTGGGGGAAGGGGTAGAACACACAAGCAGAGTGTTCGGTGTGATGGTGGCACATGTCAGGTTAGTTGCACAATTTAGTTTAGTGGGAGGGGATCGGTTAAATGGAAAGAAAAGTGAAGGGAGAGGGGATGTTGGAAGTAAGAGGGTTAGGGAGACAGAAGAGAAGAGGGGGGGCAGGTATAGAGTGAAGGTGAGATGAAGAAATTGTAAGGGAGAGGATTGGAGCCATAGTGGAAAGGGAGCCTGAGACGTGAAGCCTGGTATAAGGGGCCTGGTCTGAGGCCTAAGGCCTGAACTAAGGTATTCAGGCCCTGTTAGTATGAAAAAAGTTAGCAAAAGTTAAGCTACAAGCAAAAGTCAGGCCCTGTTACAAAACATGCCTACTTGCAAGTTCACAGAAGCGGATATTGCAAAAACTCTGCACAATTCTGGATTTGAGGGTGCGGGAGTGCTGATCCCAACAGGGCCTCATTTTACTTCCTCCCTTCTTAGAGAACCTTAATAATTCTAATAGGAGACATTTGGCTGTTGAAGAGATCTCAGGGGGTATGTTCTATCAGAAAGCTGCATTATATGCCAATAAACTAAAAACAGGTGTGCTCATTAATGGGGAAGTTCTAACTAAGGAAAACAGAAACTCTCTTCATATGCAAGTGCCAGTGATGAAAATGTGACCCTTGGAACTTGTATATTCCTGTTCGCTTCACACTTCTTGTTGGAACACCTGGGATAAGAGAGAATTGTCTGGTGACTAGCAGAATCTTCTTGAAGGGAAGAAAGCTTCTGCTGCTTAACGTGATTTTCTATAATCTGTCCCAAGCAAGATAGGCTGTTTTTTTGCAAGCCATATTGAACAAAATTTCAGATAACAGAAAGTCTGAAAGGAGTCTGGAGAGCTCATAGGCAAGCTAATCGTTAAGCACAGATTCTGGACAACCATTACAGGCAATAGAAGATGCTGAGCTAGGATGCTTTTATGAGCTACAGAGAGAAGGGAAGTGAGAGAGCCAGAGAAAAGGAAGAAAGAAAAATCCCTTGTTCCTGTGGGCTGCTATATCAACGATAATGTTGGCAAAGTAGCTCTAACAAGTGAGAGTCTGAAAGGAAACTTTTAAAATGAATGTAAATGTCTTACAGAGGGATGAGAAGTATGAATCAAGTCCAGAAAGCACAGGGAAATCCCTGGATGGAATGCTGGATCTGAATGATGAGCTTCTATTTCAAAAAAGCTAGTTACATTGCATCATAGAAGTACAGGTTTAGAAGGGTCATCTAGTCCAGTCCCCTGCATTCAAGGAAGAATTGCATAATAACTAGACCATCCCTGACAGGTGTTTGTCTAACCTGTTCTTAAAAACCTCCAATGAGGGAGATTCCAAACCTCCCCATGGCAATTAATTCCAGTGCTTAACTATCCTGACAGTTAGGAAGTTTTTCCTAATGTCCAGCCTAAACCTCCCATGCTTCAATTTAAGCCCATTACTTCTTGTCCTATCCTCAGAGGTTAATGAGAACAATTTTTCACCCTTATCCCTGTAACAATCTCTTAAGTATTTGAAAACTATCATCGTGTTCTCCCTCAGTCTTCTCTTCTCCTGACTAAACAAACCTAATTTTTTCAATCTTTCCTCATAGGCCATGTTTTCTAGACCTTTAATCATTTTTGTTGCTCTTCTCTGGACTCTCTCCAATCTGTCCACATCTTTCTTGAAATGTGACGCCCAGAACTGGACACAATTCTCCAACTGAGGACTAATCATCACAGAATAGAGTGGAAAAATACTTGAGATCATACACAAACCTAAACTATATGAACTTTTTGACTACCTTAAACTGGATGTAGAAAATGCCTTGGGTCTTTGACTTGCAGTAAGCAAGTTAGGTTGTCCCAGATTTAGGACACTATTTAGAACTCAAATATTCAAAATAATGAAAAGGGGCTAAGAGTAAAAGCCAGTCCTAATATCAACACTCTGCTCCCTTACTGAGATCTCTTCACTTGTGTCCCTATTCATTGTGACTTTTTCTTTCATGCTGTCCCTTATGACCAGAACTGCCTCACTTATGTGGTGTGCCATACAACCAACTCTTCTCCTTCAAATCCTTCCATAAAACTCTGCAAAATCTTTCCATAATAATCCATCAAAGAAATGGAAAAAGCCAAAAACACACCGGAACCTTTATCTGATCTCACACTGCCCTTTGGGGCTATAGCATATTTGGGGGACTGACCTCCTGAGAGGTGTTCAGCTCAATGCCTGTCAAGATCATACCCCTATGCTGAAAGCCCTTGGAGTTGGAAACATCTTCTTATGGCAAATACACAACCTCAAAAACACTGATGGACGCAAAATTAACAAATAAATACACAATCCTCTAGAACAATATGCAAAACACAAAAGCGCTGGCAGAGACTGAGCCACTCCAAAAAGAAAATGAATGGTCTGTCTCACTATTGGAAACTTTCTTGAAATGATCATTGTACAACATCTAAAATTTAGAAAAGTGCCAGTGGAGAAAAGAGGGATGTTGATTGCATTTCTTCCTCAGTTGGAAGAAATATCTGGGAATGGAATGGAAGAACTGAGAATCAAAGCTACAGCTGCGAACATACAGCCTTTCCCCTTTTCTATGGGAGGAACATGACTGTTGGAGATTACTTTGATCTTAGATAATTTTGTCTTAATAAGGAACAGGAGCCAAGTAGGACCACCAAGACCACAGCAAACCTGTGACAGAGGATGAAAAGGTGCCCCTGAGGAAGTTACTTAAATCCTACCCTAATCAATTGAAATGGGAAAAAGACAATGCTACAAATACTACATTTTCCCCCAGGGTAGATACTATACTTTTCCATAAAACAGTTAAGTCACAAACGAGAAATAAAACATTGTTATGTACTCAACAGATTTTACCTGCATCTAAATCTTTTTTTTTTTTCCAATGACTTACAGAAAATCTAAGGACATGGTACGAGGTACTGTAATTCATTGATTCCTAG
This sequence comes from Trachemys scripta elegans, assembly GCF_013100865.1. NCBI lineage: Eukaryota > Metazoa > Chordata > Testudines > Emydidae > Trachemys > Trachemys scripta. The sequence goes on along the minus strand of NC_048302.1, from coordinate 105,989,867 downwards.
CAGAATGAATGAATATCCTTCAAAAAAATCCTTCAGAAATATTGAGGGCCAGTGACTATTGGTACCAAACAGTTTTACAGATCATAGTAAATCAATAACTCATAGAAGGTATGACAGATACAGAATATCCTTACTTTAGATGGAAAACAAATTGTGAATTATGATTCTTAAATCGATAAATATCTAACAAATCAGCAACACAAACAAGACAAGAGAACTTTATTTCATCTTCAATCAGAGAGTAAGCAAATGTACAGAGCTGGGTTGTTTTAAAGGTAAAATAGCTCCCATGCTAATTTTCTACCCATACAGTAACAGCAACTATTTGCATTTCAACATACCCTTCCTCTCTCACTCTTATCATATTGATATTCATAAAGCTCTCAAGCCTAGGTTACAAGCTGTTAAATTTGTTAAGCTATTGCTATTTTTCTTTTTTATTAAAAGTGAAAAATGACAATAAAATGCTTACAAAAATCAATACACTTTACAGTGACAGCTCCTTTTATTTTGTATTTATAATAATAGAAAAAATATGTAAAAATGTCAGCAAAAATGGATGGGATTCAAGTGTTAGAAAATGTAAAGGGCATGTAAAGATTTTTGCATTGCACATACAAGGGAAACTCTCCCCACTTGGAAAGCGGAAGGAAGATGGATCTTGACATACATTATTATACAGGCATTTGTATGGAATTTATCATGGGAGTATCCGTGGGCACCACATTTTACATTAAGGCAGCAAACAATCAGGGAGAAACCAGATTCTCTTGTCTATATACATGAGTATAGGTTGAATGGATGCATTTTATTTCCAAGCACAAGGAATGTTTTTGTTGCTAATTTTTGTGCATCAGATCTCTGTGCATTCTGGTTGCCTTTGACATTGCCTGATGTTAGAAGCCATTATAATAATACCCTGCATTCGTATATCATCATTCAATAAAGGCTCTCAAAGCTGTTTTCAAGTAAGCCTCACAAACCTCCATGAAGGACAGCAGGTGCAAGCTGTGTTCCATCTAAAGTAACAGTATTCTGTGTCTGTCGTTCCTGTCTGACATGTGGAGAAATGGAGGCAGAGAAACTAAACAATATGCCCATTTTCAGAATTTGCTTGATTTCCTGGCTCGCGGTACCATGCTGTAACCATTAGACCATCCCTCCCTTTAAAAAAAAGTAATGTTCAAAAACTGAAAACATATGTAAACATGTAATGCCATGTTCTATGCAAGAAATTCCCACTGACATCATGGTAGTTGTATGAACAGATTAAGGACAGTGTATAGTTTCTGCTTTGGAGTATGGCCTCTTTCTGTCTCGGTGCCTTTGAAAACTATCATTTGTGAGCATGGGGTGTAGAATGACAGGTGAGATTCTTAAGAAAAAAGAGAAATAGCCTCAAGAAAAGCAGATGGTCTTATTTTTATACCATGATTTAGGAACATGCATTATTACTGATTTATATTGCACTTTTGCAAGCATCAAGGTGCTTTACAGAATCATACATTGCAGCCTCTATTTCCTCTATACCATGAAAAAATATGCAAAAGGGAAGAATTTATGTGAATAGATCGGCAGCAGTAAAGTCACAGAAGTTGTATCAGATCATCATCCCCGCCATTGTATCCACACAAAAGAATATCAGAGAGTATAGCCAGAAATTCAAATATACATTGCAGATATATGGGTATTAGTCAGACTTATTCATTTTCTGGGCCTCTGCACAGCATTGTTTTATTACACATGAGGATCCAAATTTCTTTCTGTTGTAAACTTAACACCATCTTTCTGAAGTGTGCAACAAAATTAACATCATTTGGTCTCATATACTAATAAGGGTCATTTCACCAAGCACAAAACAGCAGCCAAAATTGGGATGGAACAGAGCAGCTATCCCAACGCCAGCAACAGCAGCAGTGATCTCATTAGTTTTTGTGGAAAATTTAGTAAAAATCTGATGGTACATATGGCCCACAGTTTTGTAATTCTCTAAAGCGTCTTGATGTTTGTGAGGTGCCAAATTATTTTAAAATCTGCAGGAATAGAAAATGATTGACCTGCTTATTTGAAACAAGTGAATCAAGATTTTATATTTTCTTTCCAGTCACCCAAATGTGTTCTACTGGAAACTAGTTATGAACCAACACATGCCTTGAGAAAGAGTGGTTTTGAGTTGTTCTGGATTTTCCCCCCATTCATGTTTGCTTGCCGCAATGTGTATTATGGTTTGTACTTCATTTAAAAAATCTGGGAGAAAGCGGAGATATTATTGTACTCTACATTACCCAATTACCCTTTTAAAACCAGACACATTTGTCATTGCTGGAAAAATAAGTGTCTGATACTTATCGTATTCTCACATATTTCACCCGGTATTATTTCTTTTAAAATGTGGGGTGTTTTAAGAGTCATTTTTATTATTTATTTGATCTGTCTGCAAGTGTCTGTGCATGTGCTGTATGTCTTGCTGGGGGAATAAGATCATTGGCCATGAGGGTCAAATTCCAATCTGAAATATGTACTGTTTGCTGAATATCTTATATACTCTGGGTTTGTGCAGGCATGCACAGCAGCAGCAGTAGTGAATTGTGGTTTTGGAGCTGCACAGACAGGAACAAAATTCTGCTCTCAGATTCACCTGGCAGACCTCAACTCCAATATTCTAATTTTCTGTATTTACAGATCTTCCATCCTATATTGACACGGATACCAATGGGTGTTAACTGGTCACGTAAGGAGAGCCTGATACTGGGACTGTAATCTGCCAAGGGCCTCTCAGAGAAGGGTTTTACCCTACACACTGTATATTCAAGCAACATATTGGTTTGTTCTGACTGTGAATCTGATGGGAGAGAACATCATAAACTCTATGTTACAAGGAGAGATCTGAAAGAGGTTGTATAGCCTATGGGATGGAAAGACTAACTCCAGGTACAGTGGGAAGCAGGGGAGAAAGTCCAGAGATACTCATGAGAGTATTTGTATACCTGAGCTACTAAACATGGGGAAGAATTCTTCTCAGACCATATGGCAGCTCTTGACCTTGGGATCCGACAGAGCTTTGAACTCTGCCTGTCTGGCCTGTGAGTGCTGCTCTGATCCTAACTCCACACAATATGAAAGCTGACATGCCAGCCCAGCATTCCCCTGACCTGAATCAGGAAGGGAATGCAGTTACTCAGAATTACAAATTAAATCTAAGAATCGCCATATTTAATTTAAAAAATAATAATAATAAAACAATACAGTATCTTGGTCTTATCTGAAATGTGTAGCTTGGGAACCATGCTTTAGAAAATGAAAACATTTTCTCCTTTATTTAGTTTCCCAGGTCCCAACATTCCAGCCTGGCACAAGTAAGGTGTCCTTGGTTTGTTTGTTCCCAGGTCTTTCAAATAAGCATTTTTCACCAAGTTTTGCATTAATCACTGTGCTGCTAGTCTAAGCCAAAAGTCTGTATTCCTTGTCCTCCAAAACTCCTTTCTATTTCACATTCTTAGAACAGTCCTTATAGTGGTTACATAGTAAACATTTTCAGTTACAAAATTACAAATGTCCAGAGGGCAAGGTATCAGCAACCCGAGTGGAACCCATTTTAATGACAGGAACATTATACACAATATTTCTAACTTGCTGTATTTAACCCATTTGGTCTAGTACAGAAAATGCTGCCAAGCCTTCAGATAACGGAGACCCGACTGATATGTGATGTTGTCTGATCAAGCTCCCCTGCCTTATCAGATAAAGAATGAGGTGCTTCAAGAAGAAAGATCTGTAAAGACAGTAACTTGAGCTCCCTAGGGATCTGGGTTGTTTCCCCCCATATCATAGGTTCCCCCCATGCTTATGTTTTTAATAGCCAAGCTCCCTCTATTTCCTTCATATGTATCCCAGTTATGGATAGATTACTTCTTCCTCTGTTCTTCTCCATAGGTGTACCAAACCCACCCCCAGCTGACATACCGCAGGAGTTTCAGGTAAGGTACGGTCACAGACTGAATACTGAATGCTTCAGCCAGAGAGTTCCTATCTGAATGGCTTTGCAGGGGACATTACTAATTGCTATCACCATTTTTATTGTTGCTGGCATTGAATCAGCTCAGCAGAAAGGACTAATGAAAAACAGTATCAATCACTTCTCAAAACAGGCTGGTGCATTATTATCGTATGATAAGTTCAACTGCAGATCACATGCATTTTCTGTCTTTGACCAACCTGCATGAGTCAATTCTCTATAAATTCACAATATATATTAGAACACAGAATTATATTTTAAGTGGATTTCACATACTGCTTCTCTTCATTCTAAATGCTGACGATAAAAGTTTACCACTTTGCTATTGCAGTCTTTTCCCCATATAATAAGATATGAATAGTCTTCACTGCCCTTTATTGGTTGCCCTTAAGCAACCTGGATGGAAAAACTAAAGACCAACTGTGCCTGAGCACTGAACTTGAGGGAAAAAATATATCAGTGAGCATATTTTTAATTACAGTGGTTTCAGCTAACAATTTCCTGAAAATGCTTCAGTAGAGAAAATGACTGACAGGGACAGCAAGGTGCTTGTTGCAACCTACTTAGGGAGTAGATAAGAAGCATCTTTTGTACTGCATGTGGCTTAAACAAATAAATTATAGTCTTGATAACCTTTTGTTTCAGTTTTGTGCCATTTGCACTGCTTTAGTTAGGTTGTGTCACTCCCAGTATAAATCTTCACTTGCAAGGCTTTATAACTAAGCTATAAAAATGTGCTCTGGGCAGAAACTTAGAAAAATTTAACACAATAAGAGCAAGGGAAAGCCTAAAAATAGACCTCAGAGGCAATATAATTTTTAAACCCCAGTCCCACTTTTTGTCACGTCCACTCTGGTAAGAAAACAGGGGAGAAGAGGGAGATTCATTTTTGAGAGATAATGATGATGGCTATTATTGAAAAGTGAAGACCTAATCTTATTGTCAAAGCTCATGAAAGTGGTTCATGGAAATGGGATGGTCACCAGATCTTCCATAAGGGTGAAGGAGATTTCAAATAAGAAAGGATGAGGTATTCTGAAAAATGTGGAGTGAAGTTCAACCTTTAGGTGATTTTTTTTAGTTTTAGAAAGCCATCCCAGCAGTTAAGTCATCCCCTTACTATGTAAAGGTAAGAAGGCATTATTATTCATTATTATGATTAGTAATCATACATATTGAAATAGCTCCTGCTTAAAGTCTATCAGAATTTGTTGAGTCTTGCAATCAGAATATTGCAAGCTGGGACTGGGAAGACAGACTGGTAGTCATTCAAAAGTCATCATTTACCATTTTGGGTATGATAATATCCTATTTACCTAAGTTTACAAAACGAAACCATGTATGTAACTACTGGCAAATGTTTGCCTTTCAATGGTAATCACTGTGGCATTGAGCTGTGATCAGGATTACTTTATAACACTAGTCAAAAGAAGCCCACATATCCCATTACAGGAGCCTATTCCCATTGCACTGGTGAAAGGACAGCCTCCTAAGTGTGAATACTCATTGCATAACACAACACACCAATACCATAACATTTGCATCAAAACACAGTCATGACATAGGTAAGGTTGATTTCACTCAACTTTCTGGCTTACAACCTATTAAACACCCATTGAACATGTTGGACCAAATTCTGCTCTCACCTACACCAGAGTAAATGAGAGTGTAATCCAGTTTATGGTGTGTATTAACTTTCTTTAGAAATAAGTATAAAATATTAAATAAACCTACAGCGTTTGTTTAAAATTATAAAACTAAAATGTACATGAAATTGAAGTATTTTAATGTCTCATTCCTTTGCAGTACTGGAAACTCAGGGTATGGGTACACTGCAGTAAAACTCAGGCAGCTGGTCCATGTCAGCTGACTCAGGCTAGTGGGGCTTGGGCTGTGGGGCTATAAAATTGCTGTGTAGACAGGACATTCAGGCTTGGGCTGCAGCCTCTGGGACCCTGTGAGGGGGGACAATCCCAGTGTCCAGCTCCAGTCTGAGCCCTCGTGTCCACACTTCAATTTTATAGCCCCAGAGCCCAAGCCCTAATATAGGCCAGCCATAGGCAGTGTGCAGTGTAGATATACCCTCAGGATCATTCAATTGCAATATGTAGGGGAGAAGTAAAATTTATTTCAGTTCTACTAATGTAAGTTGTCTTTATAAACACATAGAAGGGAAACAAATTCTTATCTTCAGAGTATTTAATGTGGGGTTTTTTTGTACCTGGGAGGAGCAGGAATTTTAGGTGGTGGCTGCCAAATTTAATGATGATAGGTGCTGATGAAATGTCTCAGCATACCCCAAAGTTATGCAAAATAAAGAACTACTTATTTGAATTGCATCCAATTCTCTATCTTCAGGGCAATCCAAGAGAAGATTTGTTTGAATGTTTTTCATTAAATGCCGTCGTGCCATACTAGATAAGAGATTCTATTTGAAATAGCAGCCACTTCCAATTTTTCCCCCCAAAATAAAGGAGGGTTTATCAATTCCAATCATTCTTATCCAGAATTAGTTGTCAAGTTTCAATAGCTGGCATGGATCTGACAACATAAATTTAGCACCAGTGTTGAATGACTAATACAACCTTGTGGAACATGCCTGAATATATAGGCCTGCTGGGATTGATCAACTACATTTAAAATATCAGCACTTTTATGTTACAGTTCCTATTAACAACAGTTGGCTGATATTAGATGTATTCAGATTAAGCATCAATTTAAAAAAGTATTATCTGTTTGAAAAATCTGAAAAGTAGGTAGCAATTCTCTCCCCCCCACACACACCATCTTAGAACTGCATTACTTTGACTAACAGAGAGTGCTATTTATTCTCTATTGTGTAAAACAAGAATTACATGTATCTGTATGTGTTCATACCCTGCTGTACTGTGTTTCTTAATTATTATTTTTCATTTGTGAAATGGTATCACCTTCAGGCCCTAACCAAAATCAGGTGCTTATTGTGCTGGGCACAGATCAAACCAGAATAACTAGCTCTACCCACCAGCATCAGTAGACAAGATAGACAAAGAAAGTGTTAATTTCATAATTTTACAAATGGAAAACTGAGGCACCGAGCAACTAAGCAATTTGCTCAAAGTTATAAAGGCAGTTACCAGCAGTGCTGTGAATTAAACCCAGATCTCCTGAGTCCCAGACCAGTGTCAACCAAAAAACCAACCTAATAGTAATGCTGATATCTAAAAAGGACTCACTGAACCAGTTTAAGTAAGTGTGAACTAGTTAAAATGCTGAACCGCTCATAGCTAACACTGATAAAAGTTAAAACCATGTTTCAGCCAGTTAAAAAACAGCATGGAAACAAAACCAATCTGGTACTGAACTGTGCTTCTCAGTGAGCCAGTCAACTTAGAACAACAGGGTCTCTGAGCCAATAAGAATAATGTTGCCCCAAAATAGTAGTCAAGCACTAGCCTCTGTGTTGCTAGCCTCTGTTGCACCAATGCCTCTGTGAATTTCTGGTTGTCTGGTTGGATCTTCCATTGTTCACTTCACAGTACAGTATTTTTTCATTCATCAATATAACAATAAACTCTTGGTAATAGGATGTTGTTACCAGAAACTGATTTCTCGCTTTCAAAATAAACACAATGGCTTCACCTCACTTTGTTTTTATAGTACAGTAGGAGATCTTCATCCTGTCAGGTTTTATTTTCCTCCCACTGACATTATCTCTTAATTAAAAGAAAAAATAAATAGACAGATTCAACCAGGTGCTATGGCTGATATGAAGCACAGTTCCATGAAAAAAAATGTCAAGTCAGACAACAACTGAGTTTGCACGGCAGTTGATGTTTGTTGCAAACCACAGTCGGCAGTAAGTGGGATTGGCTGGCTTTTTCTTTTTCTTTTGTTTTTTGTTGTTGTTTTTTTTTAAAATGAATCTGAGTTTTAAAATTCCAGTTAACAGCGCATCACAGTAATGGCTGCAAAGAACCATCTCTGTTCTCCTTGTGCAGTAGGTGTGTAGAGATTTTGCATTTCATACATCATTTATGTCATTCATGCAGATCTAGTATTTCCATCGAGTCCTCCCAATCTGCAGCAGCACCCACCACCTACCGCACACTGTGCAGAGTTGGGAGTTTGACTTTAGAACTTTTTTGAAGAACTTGGGGGAGGGGTATGTAAAAAACAACAACCACCCACCACTTTGAAAGATCTTTGTTTTTAACTAAAACACTGCAACATTTCAATCAGCTGTGAACAAATCTTTCTTAAATCTATTAAGTTCAGTATATACTAATATATTATGAGTATTAAATATCCAGACATTTCAAACCCAAACTATGAAATGTGCAGTGCTAAATCTTTTTGGGCACATCACATAATTTTGGCTACATTGTTTGAGTTGTTCCCGAACCACTATTTTACAAAATTCAACATGCAATTAAAATAAATATACCTATTGATAACCTGGGGGAAAGAATATTGTATTCATTCATGAATACATCAATACCAGAAAAATGATGACAAGTTGGGGGAACAAAGAACAGCAACATGAACAGTTAAGGGCTGGACATATGAGGAAAGATTTAAAAAGATCTAAATCTGGATGGTTTGGACAAACAGTTACTAAAAGATGGGATATAAAAGCTACTTACAAATATTTCAAGAGTATGAACAATTACAAGAAGGGAGAGGAATTGTTTACACATTTGAATAAACAGAAACAGATCATGTCAGGATACTTGGATCTCGGGAATCCAAGTCCTGTGCTCAGTGGGAACTTGAATGCAGTAGTGAGTCAGACACATTGCAGGAGGTGGCAAAGCAGCTAATGGCAGCTGCAAGCTGTTTGTTGGGGTGAACTTGGCTACTTCACTTGGGAAGCAGATCAAGGACTCAGACATACGAGAAAGGCAAGCGCCCAATATGGAAGGGCTGGGAGGAAATATCTGTTCAGGGATGAGTGGCTAAGAAAAAGAGTCTGCCCAGAATGCCATAAAGACTTTCCAGTCCCTCTTAAGTTTTAATTTATGCCACAGACAAATTCAAAAATGTTTAATCCCTGATGTAGTCCTGGAGCCTTAAAAATATCTGTCCTGCAGGGTGAAGTGCACTGAAAAACACCGAGTACATGGCAGAGAAGACACCTTGACTTCTTTCTGGAGAATTAAAATTCTAAAGCTCTAGGTCAGATCTCAGTGTATCTGTGTGCAGCTCACATTTAAACAGAACTGTGGACATATTATTATTTTTAAAGTAACCAAGTACATTACATGCAAAAGGTGATGTTTAAGCAAAAATACAATATATACTTTGGATTTTGAATGCAAGAAAGCAAGCAACTCAAAAAGTTGCTCCTACAACAATCGTAAATTGATTACATTGCATGTATATTAAGGCGTAAGAGTTAACAGACTTAGGTATGTGGCACTATGTACAAATCTAGGGGAGCAAGATAGAGACTGGGGTGGCAAGTAGTGTCTGAGTGAGAAGCAGAAAGCCAAGAAAACAAGCAGACAGCAAGAGAAGCAGTGGTGAGCATGGCCCATGAGAAGGAACACAGAGACAGAGCTCCTGGGAACACAGAACTGACTGGATGGGCTGACTTTGAAATTGTGAGCAAGGAAACTGCCAAATGTTTCTATTCCTTCTGTGTTCAGGAAACCAGGACTCTGTGTACATTTTTGTAAATAAACCGTATTGCACAAAAACAAACAACCCACCTGACTTGTATCATCAATCTCTCCTCCTAATGGAAACAACCCAATAAGGTCCTGAATGTTAGCTAAACACTTGGGCCAAAGGGACAACACAAATGCAGTCAATATGAGCTCAGTCCACTCTATACCTGGCAGGATCAGGCCCATATAGTGCTATCAGATACTATGTTTGTGCAATGGGGATGAGTTAGGACTGTCCACAGGGGGGAGATACTTTTGAATTTCCTGAATTTGGTGCATTGAAAATGTCACCTATAATGTATTAGCATGGAGCCCAACCCTGCAGTCCACTGAAGCTAACAGGAGTTTTGCTAAAGCCAGGGCCACATGACAGGACCCACAGAGTTTTATAACATTAAATGCAAAAACTTAGATCCACGGTCCTGTCTTCTCTCACCACTAAACAAACTCTTAAAAGACACAAACCAACAGCTGCTAAAGAACAAAACACAGCTAAAAAACAATGCAGCAGGTGGCACCACCTGCGTCTGTCTAATTCTAACTCAGACAATCTGCTATTCAGAGGGGCACGGAGATGGGTGGAAAATCGGTAAGTGACTCAGAGTTGGGAAGTCGGGAAAAGTAATTTTGGCTTTATAATTACAGCTGGATATTGACAGAGGATTCCAGCTGATTGTTAAATGGACATTGATACTACACTATACTGCACCAGTTTGGCCAAGCTGGCTAAATTATTCTCTTTTCACAAGAAAGGCAAAAGTAGAGGGAGAAAAATCACTGAATTATTTCTTTGTTTTTATGTCACAAATAGAAGCATAGCAACTGATTAAATTTTTTACATAATTTTCCCTTCCAGTACATGAACATATGAACCAATAAGTGCGTGAAATCCATTATCATATACAGAAAATGAAGCTTAAGAAATATAGGACTTGATCCTACAAAGACTTATGCATGCGCTTAACTTTAAGCACATGAGCAGTTGCATTAACCATCGCTTTGTTTCCAGGGAGAGGCAGAAAGCAGAGCAGTGACAGATGTTCATTTTCAGAAGCAGAGCAGCAGTGGTGGGATCACAGAAAGTGCTATTATGGGAGGGGGCACTTTTCATTTACAGGAGGGCTTGAAAGAGCCTCAAATGGGTTAGCGGGTTGATTGATTTTATTTAGGAGATTGGAAATTATCTGGAGGGAGGTAACTGGGGGAGAGCAGAAATCATTTTACAGGCTAATTGCTAGCTCCACCATAGCTCCATTTGGGGCACTAGCAGCTCCAGACCAGGTGAGAGTTAAAAAAAAGCATCCACCACTGCAGCACACAATTTGGGCTGGTGAATTATTAAGGGCAGGCGAGAGGGGCACAATTGATTGTTTGGGTTAGAATTAGACAGATGGAGGTGGTGCCACCTGCTGCATTGTTTTTCAGTTGTATTTTTGTTTAGTAAATCATCAGGGCTAGCCTGTTGCTGGAAACAGGATACCTGACTTTATGAACCATTAGTCTGATCTAATCTGTGACTTGCCAAATCCCAGGTTAATGGTTCTGTACAAACCTGCAAAAAGAGGTACATCTAGGGTTGCCAACTCTCCAGGATTGCCCTGGAGTCTCAAGGAATCAAAGATTAATCTTTAAAGATTATGTCATGTGAGGAAACCTCCGGGAATACGTCCAACCAAAATTGGCAACCCTAGGTACATCAATACAGAACAAGTGTGACTGCAGACTAGGGAGAAAGCTAGTAGGAACTCTACAGTGTGGTGAGAAGCTGGTGTTCTCTTTCCATTGCTTTCCTTGCCTCCTCATTTGCATGTGGCTCCCTTATGCAATGCCAGTAATGCCAAAGATGGATTAAAAATTCCCCATTTTGGAAGTATTTGCCCTGTCCCACAGCAAAGTCTCGGAGACGACACGGTTATAAGCCAATAGCCAAAGAGATATTCTGCTCATAGTAGGACCACTGCACACAAACCATGGAGTAAGGAGTGTAGCAGGATGGGGCCATAGCACACACCTCTACAGCCATTTTGGTTTGTGAAGAGCAGAGCATAGGCAGCACCAGGGCAGTTGCTCTAACTTACAGCACTCCTCAGAATTTTAAATTATGCCAAGGCATTTTTGGCCACTGCAGCAACCCAGAATCTGGAGGGCGTAAATGTGGCTTAAAGCCCCCTTTGTTCCTACCCTTCACCTGGGCTCTGCCTTCTGGGCTGTGCCCAGAATCTAACCTTCAGTGTGCACACAAAGAAACTGACAAACACAGTAAACTGGCTGTGATCAGTTCCTTTCAGTTACAATCTTTAGAGCCCTGCAAAACTGCAGATAGCCGTGGACAATGTGGATCGGATACAAATTTTGTATCCGTGCAGGGCTCTAAAAATCTTTATTTGTGATTATAAAACTTGCATCTGCAAAGCAACCCCTAATAAGACCAATGTCTATTGAGCACATTTTCTTCAATGATACTGAGACTGTTCAATACAATTAATTAATTAAAACACACTTACACCCGCTCCCCCGCTGGTACTGAATACCCATTCATACTTCTTCCTGCTACGAGGAAGATCAGACTATGATGCTTCCCTTTATTCCCATTTCAAAGTCACAGAACTAGACCCACTGAAGCAACAGAGGGTCCTGTGGCACCTTTGAGACTAACAGAAGTATTGGGAGCATAAGCTTTCGTGGGTAAGAACCTCACTTCTTCAGATGCAAGTAATGGAAATCTCCAGAGGCAGGTATAAATCAGTATGGAGATAACGAGGTTAGTTCAATCAGGGAGGGTGAGGTGCTCTGCTAGCAGTTGAGGTGTGAACACCAAGGGAGGAGAAACTGCTTCTGTACTTGGATAGCCATTCACAGTCTTTGTTTAATCCTGATCTGATGGTGTCAAATTTGCAAATGAACTGGAGTTCAGCAGTTTCTCTTTGGAGTCTGGTCCTGAAGTTTTTTTGCTGTAAGATGGCTACCTTTACATCTACTATTGTGTGGCCAGGGAGGTTGAAGTGTTCTCCTACAGGTTTTTGTATATTGCCATTCCTGATATCTGACTTGCGTCTATTTATCCTCTTGCGTAGTGACTGTCCAGTTTGGCCAATGTACATAGCAGAGGGGCATTGCTGGCACATGATGGCATATATAACATTGGTGGACGTGCAGGTGAATGAGCCGGTGATGTTGTAGCTGATCTGGTTAGGTCCTGTGATGGTGTTGCTGGAGTAGATATGTGGGCAGAGTTGGCATCGAGGTTTGTTGCATGGGATGGTTCCTGAGTTAGAGTTGTTATGGTGCGGTGCGTGGTTGCTAGTGAGAATATGCTTAAGGTTGGCAGGTTGTCTGAGGGTGAGAGGAGATGTAATTGATGGGGTTTACTTTATACACATTTTTCCATCCTCCAGTATTACAGAAGATGGCACTATGCATATAGATGGCAGAATGTAGTACGTAGAGAAATGCATACATAGGTGTGTTGCTTTACCTTATCTGCAAAAAATGGTCAAATGCAACCTAAGCTTTATTCGGTAATTTCCATGCACATCAGATCCTCCTGGGATACAAAAGGCTCTCTCTTTTATTTTGGTGTGCTTCAAGCTGGGAAATATGTGGGATATTTGTTTATATAATTTGTTCTTGTCATGAAGGACCTGGTCTGTCTCTCATGCCTAAGTTCTTGTCTTGCCTTGCTGTCAGTCTCCTTTCTGTTATGCTGGCAGTTCATCCCATTGGAATCAATAGGTAGAAATCAATGAAATGCAAACACTGTACTTTACCCTGGCTCAGTTAAACTTCAGCACGGGGAATGTTGCAGTTCTCCTTTGAAAGCTTGGTCTGTGATGAGTTGGTAGCAACTTCTTTAGGCTAACATTTGCTTCCTGGGATCCACAAATCATTATTAGTTGAGGGGTCATTTAAGAAGTGCATATATAGCATCCTTTTACCAAAGTAAGTGTAAACTATATAAATTATGTCTAAATGCTTTAAATCCACAAAAGAAATGTCATTTTGTTAGAAGTCCACTTCCAGTCTACTGTGTGAAGGCAAATATGGAAACAAGAACTGCAGCTGGTAGCTGCCCACAACAGGACTGTATTAAAGGTACACTACCTGCGCTACCACAACGTCTATAACATGAAGGTTCAAATCTAACACTTTTTTATGCTTTGCTTATTTTATGTTTCACTAGCAATCATATAATTTGTATGGACAACAATGCATCATATTTCAATATAGAGTTAGGGCCTCCAGAGAGTCTCACTAAAATCATCTTGACATAGTCAGTAACGTAATTGCCATATGGTCTCTATGGACTTCTATTGAAATTGCTTTCCTATGATAATATCAAATAGTACCAGCATCCCAACAGGGTCTCCGATGACTTGCAATGGAATCATGTTCCCATCATAAATGGTCTCATAATGATCCTCCATTGACATTGTCAAGGGATTGCTGCAGCACAGTGTTTATTTTTTATGATGTCCTGAGAAGGACATAAATGTTTTCTCCCTTGAATCTTGGAGCTCAGATCCTATTAAAAAACTTTATGAAAAGTAACTACTGCTTCACCGCAGTACCCCACAGAGCCTGCAGTATATATATTATTATTTCACAAGCTTCACTGTTGGGTAAAGATGCAATTAGAAAACATATCATTTACCCAATAGACTGGAATGGATCCCAAGGAGTTATTCTATTCTATCAGGTAATTACAGGGGGGGGGGAAAACCATGTATTATTTACCCGAGAAAATGGAGTGTTTCCGTGGGAGCCATGTGGGTCCATCCATGCTGTCCATAATAAAGAGATTATCACACTTAGTGATAAAAGCCATTGCCTTTGCACAGCAGAGGGTTTCTAAAGATGATTTGCTTTGCTGTTTTCACTGGTTTTATATATACAGAAAGTGGGTTAAGTCCACATTAAGCAGTAACACCCTGTGAAAAGTAATTTAAATCCAATTTGTTTTTTTAAGTTGTAGGATGGAGGCAAGAATCTAAAACCAGTACATTCCTTTATATATTTGACATTTCTTAGACTCAGAAAATGGGCAATCTGAGTTTTCTGAATTTCTGGAGAAAGTTAGTCCCTAATAGACCATCAGAACATATGTTCCAAGTTTCTACACAAAGCAAATTTTGCAAGCCAGCTTTAGAAATCCTTTGAACAACAGAATCTATTGTGGGAGACCTCTGCCTGTCCATTTTGTCTTTAATTTATAGAGCTTCACATTAGGCTGAGAAAGAAACATTAGCTACTGGTCTGAGCAAAGGACTCAGAGCCAGGAATTGTACTCCTGACTGGGATACTAACTCCATCTGTTGCCTGGGGAAAGTCACTTGACTGTTGCATGCCTCAGTTTCCCCCATCTGTAAAATGGAGGTAATAATTACTCACAGGTTACTTGGGATGTATCTGTACTCAGTGATTGAACTTCAAATATAAAAAGAGAAAATTAAGAAAATAAAAATATTACTTATTCCATCTTTTATGAAGTTCCGCTATTACTACGGTAGCACTCAATAGTAATGAGAGAACATTAATTGATTTATACTTATTCAAATTGCTTTACTTGGGCAATCATGTTGAAACAGATTCCCAGTAGCTACTGCTTTTGGCTGTCTCTCTCACAGTATCTGTGTACTTCTAAACCCACCCAAAAGCAGGAAGTGCAGAAGCATACCAAACTGAACAAAAATTAATCACGCTTTTTTTTAATTAAAAAACTAAACCAAGCCATAGTGGATTGGCTCAACTTTTTCACCCATGAAACCTTATACTGTGTTTTCATAAGACCTTGCAATTTATGAAGGGTCAGGACTGGTCTGAACCTCCTAGGACAAGCTAGCACACTGTGCCATGCCTCTCAAAACCTGTGGTCTCTGTACTACTAGTAAGGCACCAAGTGAAATAGTATGAGAAACAAGCCACTGAAGTGACACATAAGAAGATTTTTCTCAAACAAAATAGCCTGAAAAACAAAAAAGATTAGTGTACCTGGCACTCATCCCTCAGAATCCTTACTGAACCCGCACAGGGATAGGGGTCACTGTGCTTTTGGAGGTGTCATTTTTCAGAGCCAAAGTAAAAATCAAGGACCAGATTTTCCAAAACGGATGCCTAAAGTCAGATTCTTAAGTCCTAAAGTGCAGAGCATCAACATTTTCCTCAAAGTCAACTGGGGTACAGGATGCTAAGTGCAAAGAGGTGTTCACTCCACAAGCGCTGTAAGATCAATCCTGTGTATGTTACTGAAATAAACAGCTCCACTGGAGTCAATGGAACTACTTAAAAGGGAAAGGTGAGCAGGACTTAGCCTTTTGTTTGTAATATTCTTTGGGATACTTCAGAATACGCAGCTAAGTGTAAACGTAAGATATTATTATTATTATTATTTATTACTAATGCGCTGGTAATGTTTTAGTGGGCCAAACTTGAAGTCGGTATTCATTAAGAGTTATGCCTAAATAAAGCATATTGGTATTTGGTCTTATATGTTTGCATCATATTTAATATAATCACCTACAATAGGTTTAATTAGTTCTGTAAGCACTCCATGTTACTGCTATTATTTTATATTTAAAAAATTGTAAGTATAATAGGTTAAGTACAAGCATACTTAAAATGTGAGAGTACCTTTACCTATGGGAAAGAGTCTCTTGATTTTATAATTAATTAGTAGTAGTCATAGTAGTAGTATGTCAGAATTGTCTTTTTCCTATCCTGTAATGTACACTTACTGAAACAGACATTAACATGCAGATAATTTATCTGATGCTTAATGCTTTATATAAAAATTGTCTCTAAATGGTACTGCTAGCATTTTATTACAGATTTTTGGTGCAAGTAATCAAATCATCCTTCAGCTAATGAACCACCCAACAAAGCAAGCTCGATAGTTAATAAAAATATATTATTTTTAAAACAGATTAGAAAAATATGGTTTTCAGTAAAGAATTGAGTGTACATTTTAAATTAATGGGCATATTTTATTACTTGGGTTTTGTGTTTGTTTTTGTGATTCTAATAAAATTGTAATAAGTGTTCAAAAATATTGGATAACTAATTTTTTATTGGGGAAAAACATTTTGTTTTATCTTAGAAAGATAAATATATGAAAAATGGACAACAAAATAATTATTTCATTTAGAGGGACATAGAGAATGCGTGGCTGGCTACTCAAAAGATGGATAAACACCTAGTGACGTTCATTTGTAGTAAACATTCTCCTATCAGCCTTTAATATTCAACCTTTACTCTTTAACCTTTGAATAACAACATTAAAAAGATACTGGGACAGATCAAAACAAGGCAATGTTTGTCCTCCTACAGTGGGAGTTTAAGCTGATCGTTTATATATGTAAACACACACCACCTAAAACACTGCAGATGTGTTTACAGTTGTACAGCCACACTTTGTCCTTCTCCCACACTTTTTAGCTCTTCCAATACTGAAAGGCAATCCGTAGAAAACTTTTTTTTTTTTTTTTAAACATGAGGATCTTTGTGAGAATGACCTGTCTTGCAAGTAACTCATTTGTGTTTCAAGGTCTTTGCGTTTGTGCACATACTTGATGACAGATATAGATATAGAATTAGCTTGGGGGAGGGGTTGTATGGGAGCTGGTGAAAATCTTTTCATCAAAAGATTTTTGACAAATAATAGCTTTTCAACTGAACAATAAATTTAAGGGGAAATTTTAATTTTGGTCAGAAATTCCATTTTTTTTTTTTGACAAAAAAGGAAACAGAAAAAAAGATCACATTTTGGGCTTTGTTTCCCCCCCCCCCCCCGTTTTTGGTAATATTTTTCATTTTTGGTACATTTTCATAAAAATTTTCAGGTTTTGGTTTTCAAAACCCAAAAAATAATACCAACATTTTTTTTAAACAAAACAAAACAAAAGTTTTCAAAACAAAACGAACAAGTATTTATTTTGTAAAAAATGGGTTTCATAAAACAAAATTATTTCAATTTTTCATTTTTTGTTGAAAAAGCCAAAACATTCTGAGAGATTTTGAAACAGGGTTTTTCAAAATTTCTCTTGGAAAAAAGCTCTACTTTCCAGAGTATGTTTAACCTTTTATCCTGCTGTAAGCATACTTGTTCTTCAGCTTTATTTGGAGAGCAATTGAACTTACAGGCCTTGTACTTATACAAATACCCTTTGAAGCTAATGGCAGTTTTACATGGTCAAGGATTGCAGAATCAGACTTGCTTTAATTGAGATGGAAGTTGGCTAGTGGGCAGGGACTGTCAACTACTCTGTTTGTCCAGTGCCTAGCACAATGAGGACCCATTCTTGGTTGGTCCCTAAGATTTACTGTAATCAACATTATTAATAATAATAATCATTAGGTGAAACCCAGGACCTACGGAAGTCAATGGTGTAACTCCGGGATCCAGGGCCATGCTCATTAGCTACCACAAGAAACTTTCAAGAGAAGGAATTTTAACCCAGGTCTTGGCCAAATTTCAACTCAGATAATTATATTCTGTCTTCTTAAAATTCCTTTGACATTTCAACTGGTGAAGTTATTCTTTACTTCCCCTCCAAAAGAATTTCCAAGTAGAGTGTCTGGCACAGAATACCCCAGAAGTAGCTACACTTTGGTGGTGAGCAAATGATTTCCACCTATGCAGCTTATAAAGCATTTTAGATTATAAGGAAGAAAGGGTTATGTACCGGATGGGGGAACCTGCAGTGTTGCCTTTAGGATATATTCCTATTCCATATTTCAAAACATACATTCTATGCTTTATCACAAAATATTCCTGTCTTTGACATTTATTCTGTACTTATCTTCCTGTCTCTTCCTCATCTTCTAATGACTGTTTCTTATATCAGTAAAACCTGATCTTGAAAGAGAAACTTCCTGAAACTTTAATAAAACAACATACTAAAATATGTAAAAGAAAAGCATACTTCAATCCTTGGAAATATATGATTGTTAACAGGTTTTCTGTCCTAAAACAAAAGCCCACCACTCATTAATATTTACACAGTAACCTTCAGAATCTTCCAAAATAATGTAAGATTAGCACCAGCCACATATGCATGCTAAATTGTAACTCAGCAGCACCTGATGTATTCCTCTCTGAAATTATAGTGTTCTGTATGTACACAATCAATACATAACTGCAGCTTTCTCAAGGGCAGTAAGATCTGATAGTTGCGTTTCTCACCTCACCAATTTTAAGACTAAACAAAACAGCCAGAAACTTCCAGTTAAAAACATTACTTTTTTAAAGTTCTGATTTAATGTAGGCTTATTGCTACATAGAACTGTTTCTAAGAGACAAAATATTTCTTCAGTTCTGTGTGCTTCTTTTAAATACTTTTCTCAAGACAATCAAAATTAAAAGTACTGTGTATGGAAAGATGCTTTCCTATGCATAATCCAATCACCTGATTTAATAAATAATTAAGGAATGTCTTTGTAAACGGTTATTAATTATAGAGTTATTTAAATATTTCTTAAATTGTTACTGTTCTACATTTTTTTCCAGACTGATGGTCAAATATTTAATGGGAAAAGATTATTATTATTATTAAGAAAAGAAAAAAGAGAAGAAAAAAAATGTTGGCATATTTTCTTTGTTTTATTCTTACAGAGTCTGCGGCACATTCACCTAAAAGTTCAGTGTTACCTGCTGTCTGAATTTGCTACCTGAAGACTGTCCTGAAATTGCATATTATAAGGTAGCTGGAGCTATCATAAATCTCAAAAAATCTTTTCACTGGCTTTGTGATATGTCTGTTTTGTGAGAGAAGCTGAGTATGGCAAGAGGTATCAGAAATGAAAACATAAGGAATATTCATTAAAGGGAATATTTTGTCCCCAGCACAAAGCCAAACTGCAGAGCCTGTGAAGAAAGAGGACATGAGCTAAAGCCCACTGAAGTCAACGAGAGTCTTTACCTTGACTTCCTTCAGCTTTGAATCAGGGATGGAAAGCAGGAGAAGTCCTTCTGCACAGACCAGGAAGTTGCCCTGTGGCAACACCTGCAGCTGCGGTAGCCCATGTGTTTTTTTTTTGTGCCCATCCCAACTCCTCCCATACACTCTGCTTCAACTGCCATCAAACC
Organism: Trachemys scripta elegans; assembly: GCF_013100865.1. Taxonomy (NCBI): domain Eukaryota; kingdom Metazoa; phylum Chordata; order Testudines; family Emydidae; genus Trachemys; species Trachemys scripta. The sequence continues at coordinate 105,970,120 of NC_048302.1, read as the reverse complement.
TTGCCTGGGACACAACAAAAGACGACCTCATAGAGCTAGGCTCCAAGGTGTGCAGTGAACACATTCCCTCTACTGAAGGCTCTCAGCTTCCTGTCACCATCCCCCCCTCCCACACAGAGGAACATCACTGGTTTTTATGGGGATGAAAACATCTGTGGCCATGGACAGGTTGGTAGGATTTAACATGTAAATAACTCAACACTGTTGATGTGTGGCCATTCGGCAGGTGTGAGGGGAGCATTATATGAAGAAATCCACCATGGCATTGCTCTAAAAATATAAACAAAAACAATCGCTCATTTTCAGAGCCTTATGTCCCCAATGACCCATGTAGGTGTTGTTACATGAACTAGTAGCATGTGCACACCTGTCAGGAGAATGGTCCATTTTTTATTTTGATCGGTGGCCTTCCTCAGCCAGATATTTGGGCTATGGTTTGCTGCCAGCAAACTCGGTTCTAAATCAAACTATGCCCCTGGCTCCTTCCACCCATGTACGCTGCTGGGCTGCTGTTGTATCACCATTTTCACCCTATCTAGTCACATGAGGTTATCATTCTGAGAGGATGGGAAGCCCGGACTTTAATTTCAGAGTGAGTAAAAAAGAGGAAAAAAAATGTACTTGTAAACAATGAATCTTTGTTCTTAATTCACTCTTTTAGTCAAACACCAAATGCAGATTTATATGAAAGATATATTTCACTTTGGCCTAGTCTTCACTTACCGGCTGGTCCAGAGGCACGCCATCGATGTTCTGGGATCGATTTATCGCGTCTGCTTAAGACGCGATAAATCGATCCCGGATCGATCCCGGAAGTGCTCACAATCGACGCCGGTACTCCAGCTCGCCGAGAGGAGTACGCGGCGTCGACGGGGGTAGACTTCCGGCCGCGTCTGGACCGCGGTAAGTCCGGAGTAAGGTACTTCGAATTCAGCTACGTTATTAACGTAGCTGAATTTGCGTATCTTAGTCCGAAGTCCGGACTAAGTGTAGACCAGCCCTTTGGCATTATATAAACAATAATGATTAATAATAAAATAATAAAATAAATAATAATAATAGACTGATCAGATACTGTAAACATCCTGCAGCCACTTAGAATAATGCAGTTGACAACATCACAGTCAATGAGCCACACATCTAACCAGGACCCTGGAAAGGAGGAATAAAACCCCTTCAGTCCTTTTTACATGACAGAGCCACTTACTTAGCTTAGCAAAAAAGCAAAGGCTTAAATTCCACTGGGTGGAATACAGCTGAAAAAACATATTGCCATGAGAGAAAATTACTGCCCATCATCAAAATAATGGAGCATTAGCCACATTACTATCCTCTGTGATAGAGATAGTACTCCTATAGTACTCCTAAATTTAAGAGAACCCTTATTAAAATAGTCAGACACTCTGAACATTTAACAAGTTTGTACTGAGCAGTGTAAAAGAAAACAGAACAATTTGGTTTTCAAACCCTCAGCACTGATACTATTGACATTTAGCTTCCCCCCCACCCCTTACTCTTAACTTTATCTTTGTCCTTGTCTCTCCCATTATTCTTCCGTTCTTTGTTTACTTGCTCTTATTTTTCCTGTCCTGTCATTTACACAGCAACATTATTTTAATGAGTACATTTGAACGGGAACTATACCAATTACTACATCATCCATTTTTGCTTTGCTTTTAGAAAAGAGGTGAGAAAAAGCACGGGAAAGATGAGCTACACGCAATAGTTTCGAATTCTTTGCAAAATGTTACAGCATCTTAAGTTAAGCCTATTCTGCAGAGAATGTGTGAAATATATTCAGCACCATATAAGTAATGACATATCAATTAACTGTGTCACAAGGTCTAAAAATATGCAAATTACTATACTTCAATTAGAAAAATCTACATCCTTAGAGAATATTGTAAATCAGGAAATTTGGGAGACATTAAGAGTAATCAGTGAGGGAAAGCATGCACTTTTTCCCGTATCCTATTTTTATACATACATAATGAAATAATTATAGCCACACTGTATTTATGCCTCTGCAAAAATATTAAAATCTTAAGATCTTTACAATGATAAATTTAATCTACATTACGTTTGCAGACAACATTAATTATATGAAAAAAATCTATTATCATTCAATATAAGTATGTTGAAACTAATTTGGACATGTAAATTAGAAATATAACTTTCCATAGTATCAGTCTATTATAAAACAGAAAACTAGGAGAGATATTAGATTAATTACAGAGATTTTAAATGTGAAAACTGTAATGTGCATTTATGTATGAAAATTCAAATACATTTAGTTGGTTATGTTTAACCATGTTATAAAAATAAAATAACACCATGTTTTAAAAATAAAAAACAGTTTTGTTTATATCTTAATAGAAAATGCTATATAATTATCGTTATGCTAGGAATCCTGTACTGTATCCAAAAACTATTCGTGCAGGATGCATATCTGCACATTTGTATGGTATTGTCAGTGTTCAAAGAGTAGGTCATTCACCACTGTAGCAGAAGAAGTGGGCACCTTTTGTTTGAAATTCAATTTGCATCTGTTTCAGAGATGCCATAAGAATGCATATAAGGAGTAGGCACATGACTCAGATCTGCAGTGGCTCCACTCTTCATAAGCTACTATAGCCTTCAAAGGTCTGTACAGTCTGGTAAGAAAGGTATCACAGGGTTGCCCCTAATAGAGGAGGAAGGGACTGCCTTTTCCTATTCTGAGCTTCTACATATTGGAGAATTTATTCAAAAGTTCTGATTCTCAGGAAGTTTTCAAACAAAACTCCTTCACTGAAAATTGTGTTATTGGTCACTGTGAACCTTATCCTGTGAGGTGTCAACTGTTTCTTGTAAGGGTGCTGAACACCAGCAAGTCCTAATGACCATCAAAAGGATCTGAGAGTACTCAGTACCTCAAAGGTTTGGGACCTTTCAGAATGTATATGTTAAGTCAGAAATGTGGAATCTGCAATTATTATAGCCCATAGTTCCCGTACATGTATGCACACACACACACACACACACGCCCCAAACAAATATGCAGTCAATTCATGTACACATAAAGGAGGCAGTCCAAAATGTCACCAGTGGAATACAACATTTTCAACCAAAATGGATGGGCTTGTAGCTGCATTTATGTGGGACATCAGGGGCATCCAGTGGCCAGTCAGATCAATCACAGGTGACTTATCTCTACTCAGTTATGAAGAAGCCATGTTCAGTGGTGTAAAAGTCACAAATCGGGGGCACAATCTTCTAGAAGGCTCCTTATGGGACTTGAGGGTACTCAGCCCCTGCAAGAGGTGCTCGGCATCTCACAGGAGCTAACTTTGGTGCCATCCGCTAAGTAGCAGGGCATGTCTCAACTTCCACTAAAGTTAGTGGCCTCTGAGGGTACTCAGAATCCATAAAGGCAAAGATCAGTATGTTGCAGGATCAACCATGTAGTTCTTTACATGTAATTCAGGATCCGATCCTGCTCTCAATGAAATCAACCGATGTTTTACCATTGGCTTCATGGGAGCAGGAGCAGGCCCTTAATGAAAAAATATTTTCATAAGAACTTTCTAAGATGTACACAGTACCACTTTTAAATTTCTATAATATACATGTATTAGTCTAACTGGATCTGATTTCTATGTTTAACAAAATCTGTGCTAGACACGCATTAAAAAAAACAGTATATAGGCCAGTTTTACTTAAGCAAATGAGATTTCCGATAAACATGCAAATAGGAATTTAAACAGCAATTTAAAAAACCACGAATTCAATTCTCATTACTTATGCAAACGATCATGGTCTTGTCATGCTTTATTTCTCTGCCTTATCATTTTATCTATGGTATTTCCCCTCTGTCGCCGTATTTTCTTTTTTTCCTGTCATCTACATTTTCTGGACGCCTTTTTAATATCCTACTCTCCATATTTTAACCTTTCAGGTAATAGAGGATTTACAGCAGCATCCAGAAAAAAGGCTCACATTTAACTAAGGGCACACACTGTAATTCCTGGTACATAATTGCTGGAAACAGAAAGCTTCAAGATACTATCAAAATGTAGCATGAACCTGAGGGCATTTAGATGCTACAAAGTGAGAAGTTAGATAGTTTTTTTAAAAATTAGTTAAAACATTTTAAAACTCTTCTGAGTAGCTACTACTGATTATTTTCAAAGGATTTCTTAATCTGTCTTTTTCTAATTTACCATTATTCAGCCAAAATCTACCTTAGGAACTATATTAATATTTATTCATTATTTTTGATTAACATGATATAGCTTTGGAGTGCCAGAATATTCATCCTCCCTTCTCTGTAGGATAGATATCAGATTAGGATCAGGTCAAATTCTAAAAACCATGAGTTCATCATAACTCTGTGTAAAAAGGGGACAAACAAGAAAAATCAATCATGATCTACCATTCCTGAGGAGGAGTGGGGAGGAAGATACACTGTTAATATAGGATTCATTTTATTAAAGCTTATGTTCTGCTGTATCCTAAGACTTTGCAATTTAGTTGCCTATTATTTGCCTTTAAACATTAGCAAAAAGAGATCTACCATTTTTGAAAGGTAATTATACTGTAATGCAGATAGCAGTAATAACAATTACACAAGATAAGCCCTTGCAATGATCTTTACAAAAGCAAACTAAAAGTAGTACTGAATCATAAAATGTGGAGAAGGCTGCAATGCAGCAATATCACTCTGCTACCACTTCCCCTGCAAAAGTGGCAGAGCAGTATTGCAAACAGTGTAGGAAGCAGACCTAGTGAAGGTTAAGCACTTCATAAGTTTAAAGGATTCTTAATCCTAGACTAATCCTTTACAGTCTTCATTTGGTGAAGATTCCAAAATACTGTAAGTGCTAAAGAAACATTTGTTTGGGTTTTTTTCCTCCCTTACACAATCTAACTTTTACACTGTATTTCTATAACACAACCTGAGCAGGTGCACTCTATTTAGTGACAGGATTTTTTCTACCTCATGCAAGCTGTTGAGACATGGTGAATGTAACTGCTTAGGAATCATTAATTACTATTAATAGAAAGCTTTCTAGATTAAATGAACTATAAGTAAAAGAAAGGGTGTATTGGATTGTCACATGTGTGCACTTAATATTTTTATGACCTGTTAGTGATTCAGTGGGGATCTCAAATGGCAAAAGGTGCCTAGTCAACCCATACTGATTGAGATTGCCGGTTTGAAATAGATTGCTCTTGTTTTAAACCTTTACCACCCTTCCAACAAATCAGGACGTATACTTGTGATACATTACAGAACGAAGCTAGTATCAGGCATGCAAGAAAAAGAGGACACACAGGAGATAGTATCTGATCTTTGCTATTTTCCAGTGCATAAAATAACAGCCTGTCATCTACCTTTTGCAGGTCATTTTTATCAAGTTGCAGGCCAAAATGAAATTTGACCTCCATTTTCCAGCTACTCTGGTGATGATAAATTTAATGCAGACAGAGTAAACGAATGGAAAGCTCCTTGCAGGAAGTCAGATTGTTAGTGGTGGAGTTTTTGCCTAAATGTTTTTTCTTACATCTTCTGTCATCCTCTTCCCATTTTTACCCTCTCAAGTCCTTAGACCATGATCTGACATCTTTTCCACTTGGCAAGGATAACAATGCATATACACATGCCCTGACAACCATCAGCACATTTCTTTGTGTAATGTAGGATATTAGTGCATCAGACCTTATGTTGACCTAAGTTATGTTGCTCAGGGGTGTGAATTAACTACCCCCTTAAGCAAAAATAACTTATGCTGATTTAAACGATAGTGTGGTCAACACTATGTCGGTGGGGAAGTTTCTCTCGCTGACATAGCTACTGCCGCTTGTGAGGGCTGGAGTAATTAAGTTGACGGCATCTTTCTTTGACTGTAGAAAATGAGCCTTTACATTGAAAATACTCTTCCATTAATACAAATGCTTTGATGGAGAATGAAAATGAAGACTAATGGTGGATTGTTCCACCTGGCTACAGTTTACATGCACAGTCAGCCATCCTAGAGAGCCTTCTGGATATCCCACCTGATGGTATTTGAAAATGGTGACTTACTGCTAATGTAAAACACGGTTTAAGAAAAAGTGATTTTATTATTAAAGCAAGATGCCTCACTGGAGAAAATTTAGTATCACAGAAAACAACTGGATATATTTCTTAATTATTATTGCATAAGTGGGCACACTGGTTGTAGGGAGGCAAGGAACATGTGTTGTGTGTGTCTTAAAGGGGGACATGAATGTATACCTGAAAAACATCTCAAATTATAAAGAAGATGCTGTTGAAATTTTAGACAATTCAGACTACTACTCTGCATCCCACCATGGCAGCTACATCCAATAGGGACATATCAGCTGACAGAGACTATATTTCAACTCACAGGGCTAGGGGCAGAATATTCTCAGTGGCCTTCCCTGTGGAATTCACTGTCAATGGAGATTATATTGAACCAAAATCTCAAAACCTTCAGACCGCAATTTAAAACTGGCATTGGATCTGTATCCCATAACAACATAAGAATGGCCATACTGGGTCACACCAATGGTCTATCTAGCCCAATATCCTGTCTTCCAACAGTGGCCAGTGCCAGGTGCTTCAGATGGAAAGAACAGAACAGGCAATCGTCGAGTGATCCATCCCCTGTCATCAACTCCCAGCTTCTGGCAAGGGGGACACTCAAAGCATGGTTTTGCATCCCTGCCCATCTTGGCTAATAGCTATTGATGGACCTATCCTCCATGAACTTATCTAGTTCTTTTTTGAACCCTGTTATAGTTTTAGCCTTCACAACATCCCCTGGCAAAGAGTTCCCCAGGCTGACAGCGCATTGTGTGAAGAAATACTTCCTTTTATTTGTTTTAAACCTGCTGCCTATTAATTTCTTTGGGTGACCCCTAGCTCTTGTGTTATGTGAAGAGGTAAAGAACACTCCCTTATTTACTTTCTCCACACCAGTCATTATTTTATAGACCTTTATCATATTCCTTCTTAGTCATCCCTTTTCCAAGCTGAAAAGTCCCAATCTTTTTAATCTCTCATCATACAGAAGCTGTTCCATATTCCAAATCATTTTTATTGTCCTTCTCTGTATCTTTTCTAATTGTAATATACCTTTTTTGAGAATGGGTGACCAGATCTGTATGCAGTATTCAAGATGTAGGAGTACCATGGATTTATATAGAGGGAATATGGTATTTTCTGTCTTATTATCGATCCCTTTCCTAATGGTTCCTAACATTGTTAGCTTTTTTGACTGCTTCTGTACATTGTAGATAGTTCTCTGAAAACATCCGCTCAATGACTCCAAAAATCTCTTTTTTGACTAGTAACAGGTAATTTAGACCCCATCATTTTGTATCTATAGTTGGGATTATGTTTTCCAATGTGCATGACTTTGCATTTATCAACATTGAATTTCATCTGCCATTTTGTTGTCCAATCACCTGTTTTGTGAGATCCCTTTGTAACTCTTCGCAGTCTGCTTTGGACTTAACTATCTTGAGCAGTTTTCTTTCATCTGCAAATTTTACCACCACACTGTTTACCCCTTTTCCAGATCATTTATGAATATGTTGTACAGCACTGCTCCCAGTACAGACCTATAGAGGACACCACTATTTACCTCTCTCCATTTATTTCTACCCTTTGTTTCCCATCTTTTAACCAGTTACTCATTCCTGAAAGGACCTTCCCTCTTATCCCATGAGTGCTTACTTTGCTTAAGAGCCTTTGGGGAGGGATCTTGTCAAAAGCTTTCTGAAAGTTTAAGTACATAATATCCACTGGATCCCGGTTGTCCACATGCTTGTTGACCCACTCAAAGAATTCTAATAGATTGGTGAGGCATGATTTCCCTTTACAAAAGCCATGTTGACTCTTTCCCAACAAATTTTCATCTCTGTGTCTGATAATTCTGTTCTGTACGATAGTTTCAACCAATTTTCCTGGTACTGAAGTTAGGCTTACCAGCCTGTATTTGCCAGGATAACCCTTGGAGCCTTTTTTAAAAATTGACATCACATTAGCTATCCTCCAATTATAGAATCATAGAACTGGAAGGGACCTCGAGAGGTCATCTAGTCCAGTCCCCTGCAACTCAAGACAGGACTAAGTATTATCTAGACCATCCCTGACAGGTGTTTGTCCAACCTGCTCTTAAAAATCCCCAATGATGGAGATTCTACCACCTCCCTAAGTAATTTATTCCAGTGCTTAACCACTCCGACAGTTAGGAAGTTTTTCCTAATGTCCAACCTAAACCACCCTGGCTGCAATTTAAACCCATTGCTTCTTGTCCTATCCTCAGAGGTTAAGAACAACAATTTTTCTCCTTCCTCCTTGTAACAACCTTTTATGTACTTGAAAACTGTTATGTCCTCTCTATGTCTTCTCTTCTCCAGACTGAACAAACCCAATTTTTTCAATCATCTCTCATAGGTCATGTTTTCTAGACCTTTAATTATTTTTGTTGCTCTTCTCTGGACTTGCTCCAATTCATCCGCATCTTTCCTGAAATGTGGTGCCCAGAACTGGACACAATACTCCAGTTGAGGCCTAATCAGCGCGGAGTAAAGCAAAAGAATTACTTCTCATGTCTTGCTTACAGTACTACTGCTAATACATCCCAGAATAATGTTTGCTTTTTTTGCAACAGCGTTACACTGTTGACTCATATTGAGCTTGTGATCCACTATTAACCCCTCACTCCTTTCCGCAGTACTCCTTCCTAGGCACTCATTTCCCATTTTGTATGTGTGCAACTGATGTTCCTTCCTAAGTGGAGTACTTTGCATTTGTCCTTACTGAATCTCATATTTGAATTCCTTCAGAACTCTTGAGTGAATACCACCTGCTCCTGGTGACTTATTACTGTTTAATTTATCAATTTGCTCCAAAACCTCCTCTAATAACACCTAAATCTGGAATAGTTCCTCAGATTTGTCACTTAAAAAGAATGGCTCATGTGTGGGTATCTCCCTCCCATCATCTGCAGTGAAGACTGATGCAAAGAATTTATTTAGTTTATCTTCCTTGAGTGCTCCGTTAGCATCTCAATCGTCTAGTGACCACACTGATTGTTTAGCAGGCTTCCTGCTTTTGCTGTAATTAAACAACATTTTGCTGCTAGTTTTTGACTAGTTGCTCTTCAAATTCTTTTTGGGCCTGCCTAATTATACTTTTACACTGGACTTGCCGCCAGAGTTTATGCTCCTTTCTATTTTCCTCAGTAGGATTTAACTTCCAGTTTTTAAAGGATGCCTTTTAAGTATTTCCACTAAGAGCTGAACCATGGAATGACTACAGCAATGTGATCTTGGATTAAACTGCCCAAATTCAAGTATCCATAAGCAAGAAATTTATAACTGAAGTGGAGAGAACTAGAACTGGGCCCTTCCCCTGAAGGAACTGAATGCTTTAAATGTATGTAGTGGAACCTCAATAGCACAGAGATGGACTCCTTATTGATGCATAGAATAGATTATGATAATGATAAAGTCATGCTATTGTTATCACAAGGAACTGATTTAGCAAATATCTTTTGTCTACAGGTCAGATAAACCATAGAAGACTGTGGATGCCAATTCTGTGACAAACTAACATATCAAGGGAAATAGTTGTGTTGACGTTCATGGAAAAACAAAAGAATTCAATTCCTGTTATGGCAGAGAGATGAGGAGATGGCACCATCAAGCAAAGAGATCTGACATTGGGCTGTGGTCCCAAAATCATTCACTTAGCAGCATGTGTCAGCTGAAGAGAATACGCAGCCATGTGAAAGTGTAAACAGATGCACTAAACAGGTCATTACCATAAACTAACTCATCACCTAGAGAAAGGCATCAAAATTACTAGAGAGAGAAGGGTTTCTGTGAAACAAGAGGTGAGGGTCCAAATGCCATTGTCTGTTACATTAGTGCATCTCAAATTACTAATGCTGGGTCAACTCCATTAAAATGAGAACTTGATGTAATTTGTTTGGAGGGAAGAGTAAGAGGAGACAGATGCAGGCAAAAGAAAGGGGAAAGTCATGAAATTAAGAGGCCACACATTTAAAATGGCAAGTGAATCTATATCACAGTGGGGCAGACCAGTCCCTTTTCTGGAGAAACCTGCAGCAGGGGACCAGCAGGCACCGAAACACCACAAGTTGAACCATGCAGGATTTAAAAACACTGTCCCGCCTATTGGGATAAAGTGGGGACCATGGTCTGGGCAGGAGGATGCAGGAGAAAGCGCAATATCAGATCCACTGAGTTAGGAGCTTTGGAGCGTGGCTGCCCTTCTGTGCTGTTTTGCTTGTCCATCTGCCCTTGGCATGCTGTGAAGCAACTATGAAGGACTTTAGCCCTGTCTATACTACTACTTCTGCTGGCATAGCTCAGTGGCGTGAAGAGCGTGATCCTGCAGTTTTGCTGCCATAAGCTGCGTCCACACTAGAAGCGCTTTGCTGGTACAGTATACCAGTATACCCATACCAGCAAAGTGCTCCTGGTGTGGACATGGCCATAATGCTGCTTTCCACATAGAAACAGGCTGAACAGGGTTGTCACTACAAAGACCAGCTGGTTTCCTGCTCTCCCTCCTCCTGCTCAGACCCAACCTGGCTCAAAAACCCAGTGGAGCCAGTTTCCCAAAGAATTTCCATGAAGTCCCTGGCAGGGAGGTGCCACAGAACCTTGGTTCTTTGGAGACCGCTGGATTTCAGGCCCCTCTGGTCACAGAATTAGGGAAGATTATCAGAAAAAAAATAGTTAAACTGTGGATATTACAGGATATTATTAAGACAAAATATTCAGTAAGATTCAGGAAAGGATTTGTTTATGTGACTAAGAACTGCCTCTGCAATTACTTTTTAGGAGATTCACTCATGGCACAGAATGTCAATTTCTGAGAATTATTTTGGGATCAAGAGGTGCAGGGGAAGAATTCCTCCTTGATGCAAAGCAGCCACTTTTGGCCACCACTGGTGAAAGTATACTGGACTAGATGAACCAATTTTCTGTTCCAGTACAGTAGTTCTTATGTGTAAATATACTTTGAGATAATTTTTAAAAAAAAGTGTTCTATGTACTTGGTGGTTTATCAACATCAACACCACCAACCTAAACAACTGGATTCAAAAGGTGGTATTACAATAGATACCACATATTCTTTCATGCCGATCTACCTTTATACTCTATATTGTACATCACCAACAGTCCAACTGCAACAAACCACATGAAGATAAAATTAGCTGTGATCTACATACTTGTATGATACAACAGAAGTCTGCTGTCATCACAAAAACAGCTGGAACAATTTGTGGTTAAGCACTTCAGCAGCAGGCTACAGCCTTGCTTATATGAGGATTTTCCAAATACAGAGAGGATGAAAACCTCATGATCTGGGTATTAAAAAATTTACTTCTGAACACAGAGGTTGCAAATTTTAGCTTCTTATGGCCATGAAAAAATTCAATAAATACTTTTGTTCAATATCCTGGGACTTCTGTAGTTCCCATGAAGAAATTTTCTGATCAAGTAAAACACGTTCATCAAAAGGGAAAATGAATAGATGTATTTTGGGTTTGTATTTTAATGAATGACAGTGCTACAACTACTTTTGAATTTTTATTAACTGTTCTAATGATAACTAAGGCTAAGATTTTGTCACAGATATTTTTAGTAAAAATCACGGACAGGTCACAGGCAATAATGAAAAATTCATGGAAGCCTGTGACCTGTCCCTGACTTTTACTAAAAATATCCTTACAAAATGGGGAACGTGGGCAGCTGCAGGTGGGCTGGGAGCTCCAAGGGCCCCCTGCACTGGTGGATCCGAGCTGCAGGGGTCCCCCCTGCCTCCCAAAGTGACTGGGAGCTGCAGGGGTCTCCCCTGCCACCCATGGAGGCGAAGAGCTGTGGGGGTCTGAGCTCTGGGGGTCCCCCAGTCACCCATGGTGGCCGGGAACTGCGGGGGTCCCCCCTGCTGCCTGTGAGCTGCGGTGAACTCCCGCAAGCCTGGGGTGGCAGGGGTACCCCACAGCTCCCTGCCTCTGCAGTGGACCCTGCAACTCCCAACCAGCGCTGGTTGAAGTTACGGAGGTCTTTGGAAGTCACAGATTCCATAACTTTCATGACCTAGCTGACTAAATTGCAGCCTAAATGATAATTACTGAATTTCCACAGAAAAAAACACAGTACATATGCAGATATTAACACTACAAACCTGAATTTATGAATTAAAGACTTTTTGATAAGACTAGACAAAAATATGTATTCTTTTTACTCTATTTTGCATCACACAAAAGGAAAAACCTAAAACATTGCAAAATAATGCATAGACAATGATTTTCTGCTGAGTTAGTTTTATTTGCACTACAATGGATCCATTGCAGCTGCAACATTTTCTCGAGCAATAGATACCACATTTCATCAGAGACAGACTGCACAGACGTAATTCACTTTCTGGAGTCTGCTGACATCAAACCACAAGAATGGTACTCAACAGGTTCAAAACTCAGTAATTCCTTGGATTCATTCCTGGGATTCTATTAGTCCATATGTTTTTAAACTTGTAAAATTAAATGAGAGGAAGGTTTAACTGGGCAAGACAGGAAACAGAGAGTGATCCTGCAAGGTACTGAATACCTTCAACTCCTATCAACTTCAATGGGGTCAGCAGCTTGCAGGGAGGGCATCACTTTGCAAGATTAAGCTCTTAGAATTTATGGGTGTTGTTATCCTTGGTTCTCTCTCATACGTAATTTTTTGTAAGTATGTTTACCTTGTTGTGTCTCAGTTTGCCATCTGTAATGTTGTCTGTTTTTAAGGGCTATCAGCTCTTTGGATGAAAAGTCAATAAAGGTTGTGAGGTTTCTCTCTATAATATGTTAAAAATTGAGGGTCTGATTCTGCAATTCTTACTCATGTCAGTAGTCAGAGAAGCTTCAATGTCATGAGTAAATGCTACTCAGCATGAGAAGAGGGTCCTCAATGGAAAAAGATGACAATAAAAGTCAATGCTTGAAATTGTGTGTCTTAAAATAAAACAAAAACTCTCTGTAAAGTCAGACATCATGAAATAAAACAACTTACCAATAAAAAAAGTCTAAGAGCTACTCTCAAAGCCCCACATCCCTATTAATACATTATACATATTTTACACACACAAAAACAAAGTTAAAAGAATATTATTCGGGTTGCATTCAAAAGGAATGTCAGAATTAAGGGTTGGCCGTACAACACTATAACATCCAAGTACTTTGCAAACATTCATTAATTTACCTTCACAACACCCCTGTGAGATGTGGGGCTATTATAATCCCCATTTTGCACTGATGAGGCAGAGAGAGATTAAGATCAAAAGTATCCACTAATTTTGGGTGCCCAATTTGAATTGTCTAGAACCTGATTTTTCAGAGAACTTAGCATTATAAAAGACTTTGAGCTCATCTCCCAATTGACTTCATAGTTGCAGATGTGAGTCGTTAGCACTTGTGCAAATCAAGCCCCAGCATCCTAAGTTGGGCACCCACAAAATGAAGAACCCACAATTAGTGACAATCTGTGAAAAGTTTACTTTGGCCACCCCAAGCAGCCAAAACAAAACAAAACAAAAAAGCCACAATCACGATCTGTGGCGGCAATTCGGAGGGAGGTCTTTCACTCCCAGGCGGAGTGAGGGACCGTCCGCCGAATTGCCGCCGAATACCTGGACGTGCTGCCCCTCTCAGGAGCGGCCGCCCCAAGCACCTGCTTGAGAAGCTGGTGCCTGGAGCCGGCCCTGCTTTAAGTGACTTCCCTAGAATACATAGGAACTCTATTGCAAAGCAGGCATAGAATCCAATTCTCCAGGGTAGCATTCAACTGCCTTAACCATGCTCCTTTCTCTTCCCAGAATCCCCTGCCTCACTCACAACACACCTTCCAACATCTGTAACCAATGAGGTGCACAATCCTGATTCATCCCCAGAGCAGGTCTATCCTGTGCACTGAATGAGGCAGAGGTCCTGTGGAAAAAACAATATGTGGTGTCGTGTAATTAAAGACCATCATAGTGTATGCACACAAGGAAGACGAATTAAGGTTGCACAGGCAACTTTAATTCTGGAATTTCCTAACTTTGGAGTGCCTGATTTTGCAACTTTAATAATATTCTTTTTAACATAATTTTGTGTGTGTGTGTGTGTGCGCGCGCAATTTCCTAATTTTTTTTAAAAAGCAAACTGAAAAAACAGAAATCCAGACATGTGTTATCCTATTGACACCCACATGGGACGTCAGCAAGGTTGAAACTTTTAGATCTCCACAGGCCTCTGCTACTTGAACTAATAAAGTAATAACAATAGTAAGCTGTCATCCTCTATGTGGATCAGCACTAGAGGGGAATGGGTCACTTTGCCAGTGGGTTTCATAGATATTTGCTGACAGCAGAGGAATGCAGAGACTCAGGAATCTTGCATTCCATTCCAGGTTCTGGAAGGGAGTGTACGCTAGTGGACAAAGGCTCTTCTGTATGTTACCCACAAGCTTGACCCCTTCTGCCCCATCCCTCCAACTGTCCCTGCCCCAATCCTGTCCCTTCTCCATCACTCAGTCCTTGCCCCAGTCTCCATTCCTCAAGCTTCTCATGCTAATCCCAGTCTCCTTGCCCAGCCAGTCCTAAATTCCCCATCTGGGCTTGCTGTCTAACTCCCAGTCTCTCTCATTCCTCCTCCCTGCACCCAATCCCAAATTTCCTACTCCCACCCAACTCCTTAAAATGAAGCCTCTTTTTCCCTGTCAGTCCAATTATCCCCTCCCGTCTCCTCATCCAATCTGTCTCTTCCCTCCCTACACATTGGCTCTCAGTCCAAGTCTTCCTTCCTGGGCTTCTCATCTAATCCCAATCTCCCCCACCAACACCTTCCTAGCTTCTTGTCAGTTCCTTCCCCTACACCCCAGTTCCTGTCAGATTTGTCTCTCTTCCTTTTTGGCCCCTTTCCCCCTCCACTGGTTTCTAGTTTGGTTTCCTTTTCCAGCCAGCTCCTTGTCCAATCTGAGTGCTCCCCCCACACCAGGCAACAGACTCCCAGTCCTGGCATCCCCTTTCCACTGCCAGTTACCAGTCTCAGCCTCTTCATCCAGACAGTCTAGACTTGCTCTCCCCAGCCCCTGCTCCCATTCTACTTGCCAGTCCAGTCCCAATCTTCACCATCTAATTCTCAGTCACAATTTCTCTTACCTCCAATCTAATCCCAATCTCACCAGACTTCTTACCTCAATCTACTCCTTTCACTCCCCCTTGATCTGCCTTTTGTCCCTTTTGCATCTGAATCAGATAGCTTCCTCCTCTGTGATGCAGGTAGGGTCCCAGTAGGGGGACTACTGAAAGCAGAGAAGAGACAGGCTCCCTACTCTCAGCACAGCTCCTGCCTGGCCCAGAGAAGCCAGGCCCCACAGCCCTGGTCTAGAACATGCTCAGTTGCTCTGTGGGGATGGCACATGCATATAGTAGGTGTGATGAGATGGAGCATTCTTCGTCACACTGTGGATATGGTGTACATTCAGTCAGGCCATATCTGGGAACTGTGAGAAGCTAAGGCATGCCCAGCGTGGACAGAATCTTCAGAGCATGTGAAAACTGCAATTCTTCAAAGATTTATAATTTAGCCAAACTTGGGAACAACAAAAAGCACATCCCTGACACAAAGGCCACCCCTGCCAAATGTCCAGTCTCTGCTCCAAAGCAAGGGGGCACGAGAGCATTTCAAAAGAAAAGATCTTAAGAGTTTTTTTTAACATGGACAAACAATGCATTTTTCCCTAGCCTTGTTCTCTGAAACAACTGAAACATTTTGGCTGAAATTTTCCAGAAAAACTATACCTCAGGCAGATGGCACAGGAAATTTCAGCCCAAATGGTTAAAGTTTTGCAATGTTATGAGGAATTGAAAACAGTGTCGTATAATGGAAAATGTTGTGCAATCTTAATAGACTACAAGCCACACCTATAATAAACCCAGCAACATATCATTCCAAACAAAAGACTATTGAGCCTTGCTTGGAAGGAAGACAGAAACACACTTTGATGTACATGAAGAGAGAGAGCATTCTATGATTAAGGGCCCTTGATGGATAAAGCTCTGTTTCCCATATTTTCCAGATTAACCCCAAAGATAGTCAGTCATCCACTGATTTTAATTGCCAAACAGGATCCAGGGAAGCATTCTGTTCTACTGTTATCACTTTTGACTCAATAAATTAGCCAATATTCAGAGCCTTGCAGGTTGTTATGATTAGAAGGAGAAGGAGAAACTAATGAAGTCAGTTATTTCTTTCGATCCTATTTATTTATAAAGAATGTACATAAAGTCCTGTTTCCCTGAATACAACAGGACTCAAACAGGAGACAGTTTCCTTCTAAGCATCTTTTTCCTGTCAGCACACTGGACAAAAAGCTCTCTCTCTTAGCTTTCGCTCAGGGCCATGTTAAAAGTGCTTCTTTGGCTGTCCTTGGCTTTCCCATGCTTCCTCTCTCTGATTCTGATTCACAGCTCCATCAAAAAAATACTCAGCCCTCTATGTTTGTATTCAGCTCCATGTGAAACCCATGTTTTAGGTGGTGGCCCCTATTTTTTAGTTATCTTACTCCAAAAGGAGCTTAAGCTGCTTCTTACATTTGTCCTGAATGAATGATGGCTATCATGCCTACCAGCTTCAGTGAGATCTCACCCAATCTCAGCATAACACTTTATAGGTTTGCTATGTAGTTTCTTATATCACATTCATCCCCATAATATCTGAGCATCTTCCAGTAGTTCATTAAGTAACATGTCCTCTGGAAGACAGGATTAGAATTCAAAGTGATCCTAGAAAACTGGAGAAATGGATGAAATAAACTGGATGAAATTCAATAAAGACAAATTCAAAGTATTACACTTAGGAAGGAATAGTCAATTGTACAAATACAAAATGGGAAATGACTATGTGGGAAGGATCTGGGAGTTATAGTAGATCACAAACTAAGTGAGAGTCAACAATGTAATACTGTTGCAAAAGAAGAGAACATCATGCTGGGATGTGTTAGCAGGAGTGATGTAAGCAAGACACAAGAAGTAATTGTTCCGCTCTATTCAGTGCTGATAAGGCCTCAGCTGGTGTATTGTGTCGAGTTCTGGCCACCACACATCAGGAAAGATGTGGACAAATTGAAGAAAGTCCAGAAGAGGGCAACAAAAAAGATTAAAGGTTTAGATAACATGACCTATGAGGAAAGACTGAAAAACTTGGGTATCTTCAATCTGGAGAACAGAAGACTGAAGGGGGACATGATAACAGTCTTCAATTATGTAAAAGGTTGTTATAAAAAAGGAGAATGATAAATTGTTCTTCTTATCGACTGAGGACAGGACAAGAAGTAATGGGCTTAAATTGCAGCAAGGGAGATATAAGTTAGACATTAGGAAAAACTTCCTGTCGGGATAGTTAAGCAGTGGAACAAATTATCTAGGGAGGTTGCAGAATCTCCATCATTTGAGGTTTTTAAGAACAGGTTATACAAACACCAGCCAAGGATGGTCCGGATAATACTTAGTCCTGCCTCAATGCAGGGAAGTGAACAAGATGACCTCTCAAGGGCCCCTCCAGTCCTACACATACATACATACATACACACATACACACACACACACACACTTACGTTGGAAAAGACAAGGTGAAAGAAATGCACCTTGCACTTGGAGAAGAAGGCAGTGAGCGTGTGGTGGTCCTTCGTTTCTTTGGAAGTTTATTTCATAGTCCCCTTTGGTAGGCCAGGCCCTGTATTATTCCAGACTTTAAATCATCAGGAAAAAAATTTAAAATAAATTTCTTAAGTGATTTTCAAATGCTGTTTTTAAGCTCTCCTTTTTTTAATCTGACTACTTTGTTTTTATTTAAAAGTGTAAAGCAAAATATGTGTTCAACACTCACTCCAGGCCATTTGGCAGTAGTGAACTCTTCTTGGTTGCTAGAGGCACTCAGCCAACCCGGGGCACGAATATAAACTTTGCTATGACCTCGCGCCCTATTGTGTGTTATTGCTTACATAACTCCAACCTACTTAAAACAAAAACTATTGATGGAAAGATGCACAGACGGAATCGCAGTGACATTATGGCCTTTTACTGGATAGCTGGAAGCATTAAAATGATCCCACTTTATCAGACAGCACAATAAAATATGGATGTTAAATAAACAAGGATGTGTGTGTATGCACGTGCAAGAAACAGAAATAGGGCTGTTTTGTTTCAGAGAATTTTTAACTTACTAGCTTGCATAGAATTTGGGTTTGAGTAATTTGGCAAATTAAAAGTCTATGTTTGTACAGAGGTAATCTATGCTTTAGAATATCTGATAGTATTGTGGAGGAAACACAGATAGACTGCTTAAAATTTGTTTCTAGTAGGTTTAATAATGAGATAATACAAAAATACAGACTTGGAGAGTTATGTGACTGAACATAAAAAAGTATCAGCTCACTGAGCACTGTAGCTATCTAGAAAACACACATAAAAATTCAGATAAGAACTGAATGTGAAGCAATAGCACAATTTACTTACAATCTGGAATATCAGCAGGATTTTAGTTTGTTGTTTGTGGGTTGCTGGGGTATATGGTACATTACAGTAGAGCATCAGCACTAATTCTACATGGCAGCTCCTCAGAATACCATCTGCTTCCCCGGTAACTCTTAATATAGTTGTAATTATCTACTTCTGAGCACTTTATTGGGAATATCATTTGCAAATTAATCAACTACAGACCGGTAAAACAAATGACATGCTTGTCTGAAAACAACAGCATTATTTCAAATTATTTTCCTAAGGATTAGGAAATATCAGCTACAGCTGAAGGAGGGAGGGAGCCAAGGAAAGGGTTATAGTCAACTTGTGGAACTCCTTACCTGAGGAGGTTGTGAAGGCTAGGACTATAACAGCGTTTAAAAGAGAACTGGATAAATTTATGGAGGTTAAGTCCATTAATGGCTATTAGCCACAATGGGTAAGGAACGGTGTCCCTAGACTCTGTTTGTCAGAGGGTGGAGATGGATGGCAGGAGAAAGATCACTTGATCATTACCTTCACTCCCTCTGGGGCACCTGGCATTGGCCACTGTCGGTAGACAGGATACTGGGCTAGATGGACCTTTGGTCTGACCCGGTACGGCCATTCTTACGTTCTTATGTTATGTTCAGTGCCAAAGCAAAGTTCGCCCTAGTGGATTTCTTGTAGGAGATCTTGGTTTGTTGGTTACACATATTAAAAGTCTTGTAAAAATTCTGAAGACTGCATCATGCCCATGTAAAGTATTGTTGTGTTGAGTGGCACCTTCTGTTCAAATGGAGTGGCTTTAATTATTCGAAAGCCAATTGTATCAGAAGTGATGAGAAACCATATAAAATGTACTGTTCACATTGAAGTTTCCCATAAGTAATTAGGGAAATGATTTTGGAGGACCACAATAAGCAACCAGACTGCTATCCATTTACCCATGTAGACACCATAAACAGTCCTTACATGATAATACCACTGAGACAGAGATTTTTAAAATCACTCTACTTGTAATTCTTGAAATATCAGAACCTCACAAACTAAATATAATAATCTACCTCACGGAACATGCATGATGTGAGCCATGCTTTCATGATGTCCTTTATCCAGCAGTAGTCGTAACTGAAGCACTGTGTAATGGCAGACAGTGGGATAAGCTGATTGATGATCACAGAGTGGTATTTCTACATTCATGGTTGGGAGCTCACAAATAGAAGCTAGTCCAATAAAAGATATTACCTCAACCATCTTGTCTCTCTCACTTCCAAGTCAGTCATTTTAATTTATACTGAGCTAGCACTTGGTCACACAGTGTGCTAATGCCACCTGTAATTTTTAGAAGATGTTATTTAAATTACTGTTAATCAAAAACATCAAAACTAACACAAAACTCAAGTTGTCAGATCATTTTAGATCCATGTGTCCAAAAAAAAGTATTAAAAAAAAAACACTTTATAAGAACATTTTTAATGGGCATAACAAATAGCTTTCAGACCAAATTCTGCTCTCTGTTAACAAACATATATCCCCACGACAGCAATGGAGTTCCATGAGCATTGGCTGAAAGCAAAATGTTACCCACAGAATTTTGAGCAAACACTGTTCAAAAATGGCCAAAGCATTCCTATTTTAAAATTAGCTACAAAGCATATGCAGCAGTTATTTTTCTTCTTTAACTATACACCATGTCTCAGAAATACTGAAAGAGGTGCTTGATAACTGTAGCATACAAAATTCTGTTGATTCTCTTGGGAGCATATTACAATACACAATACAGTGTGACCACTGACAAAATATATGGTCCAGAGGAATAAAGGGGCCAGATCCACAGCTGGTGTAAATTGCCATATCTCCACTGAAATCAGTAGAGCTATGACAATTTACACCAATCAAGAATCTGGTCTTTTAATGTGCCTCTGAATACACACCCACAAAATTTATGCATGAACTAGTTTGTATGCACAAAATCCACATTTGTGGATGAAATTCACCCCTGTGTAGAGGTCCAACACAAGGCTCCTTTTAAGTCCCATTAAACATTATGGGTGAAATGCAGGCCATTGACTTCAATGGGGTCAGAATTTCACCATATGGGTCTAAGTTGTGGTAAGACCTAGTGCGGGTCCTTTGCATATTGTGTAAATTTAATCCTTGTGCGTTTCTGTTCACAGAAACCAGGTCCTTTCACATCCTAAACATGATTGGTCTCATGCTTCCAAAATTTATTGGGAGAATTTACAAAACCTGTTTAAAAATCTGGCCCTAAATGACAAGAAGTGAAGCAGTGGGTGGTTTGTTGTCCTTAGTTAGAATGCTGCTGTTAAAAAATAAAAAAAAAAAAAGTGTTAGGATAACATTAAGGATATCACTTAAACTGACAAAAGCAAAGAAAGGACAGAGTATTTGTCTGAATTAACTCACCTGTTCCACGCCTAAGTATCTCAGGGATCTCTGAACAGTGAGTGTTCGTTCATGTCCTAGGAGCTAAAATACCTTGAATAGGTGCAACCATGTAAGAGGGCAAGTTAAAGTTGAAATGGCAGCCTTTCCTTCGAAAGTTCTTGGTTTGTCCACTGAATTTTGCCCTTGAGATCACTTGTTTGCATGTATTTAATTCTATACAGGAATGCACACTATTGTGAACCAACTGTAATATAATATTTTCTACATTAACTAAGGAATATCACGTAGTACAGAGAAAGACACCTTTAAAAAGAACTGTGAATTCTCACTGGTAAGCATAGCTAATGCATATCTTACGAATACCAAGATCTTATCTGCCTTGGTTAACACATCCGAAGTCTGTATATACTACCCTTCCCTGCACTGAGTAGTACTTACTTATGCGAGTTGCTGCATTAAACTTTTATGAATAAAGTTTGCAGAATCAGGCACTTAGATTTCAGTAGGCCTAGCCTGCATTACTTCTAAAAAAAATCCTACCATTTTCCTCTAATACTTCTGTTAGGCAGCAGGGCTTTTCTGCTGCTTAGAAAGACATCTCTGTTCTCTGGAGTTTTGCTCACCTTGTAGCAATTCCTTGATGGCCCCCTGAGGTTGCTTTTAGCGAAGCAAGACATATCCTGAGTAGGCACGGACATCTTAGCTAGCTTCAGTGCTACAGCTTACTCATTTCCTTGTTCCATTGCGGTTCTAACCTTCTTTCAGATTAAGAGCAATTTACATCTCTTTAACTAGACATATTGGTGTTATTACCATTGCAGTCCTATTGATTGCAATGCTGCACTTAGAATCACTGTTCCAATTTTATCATCCTTAGTCATTCTTGCATGACTACATATTTATGTACGGTCCTGTAATTTAAATTAGTATATAACATTAGAAAGGAAGCATGACACAATTAAAACAAATATAAAAGCATAAAAGACTGATGTCAAGCTGTTGAATAAATGCCTCCCTTTTTACCATGTATTAATGCCCAGTGGTTTGTTTCTTTAAATGGGGAATTTTGTTAGCTTTTTGAAACCACATAGCCATAAAACAACTTATTAAACCTTGAAAACAAGTGAAATGATTGTTTAAAGGTTTCATATACTGCTCTATGATATAAAATGCCCCAATACCTAAGAAGGTGTAAACACACATGTATATACCACTACAAAGAGACACAACACTCTATAAATGTTTACAAGTAATAATAAAATGACAAAAGCAAAATTAAAAATCAAAAGACAGGTGATTATACTATACTAATGATATTTAAAGATCAGGAAGGTCCAGAACCTTTGTGGTCATGATATTATTATTTCTATTGCGGTACAGCCTGGAGTCCACAATCAGGTTTTATAGTTCTATTGTGCTAAGCTCAGTACAAATGAGTAGAAAAAAGAATCCTTTGCAGAACAAAGCTCACAGAATCTTTGCCATCACCTGCACCAAACCAAAATCTTCTTTCTAGGTTTACGAAGATACAGATAAAAGCCACCTTCCAAAATTACTACAGCCCATTCACTGACTTCACTTCTCTGACTCCCATTTTTATAATGAAATTAGCAGCAAATGTAACATATACAATACACACAAAAAACAGACTCGTGTTTTCCAGTGATTCCCAGTTCCCACATTATTACTGTAGTCTTTTAATTGATTGGAAAGAGTCAAAGGGGGTGGGGGAGAACAGAGAGAAACTTGGTATGTGGACAAGTTTCTAATGACCAAGCGGAGTCATACTGTTTCTCCATAAACAAAAGTGATTTCAGCTCAGTTCGTGATGGGAAGAACAGAGATTCCCGTCATTCCTCTGCCATAACTTTGCATACTTGCAATCTGATGATCCCTAATAAAGATACAAACTTATCATCCCCCTCAGGCCCACAGAGAATATCTTAGAATGGTTTCAATCTAATGAGATATAGAACTACTTTATCTTTTTTAAAATATTGATCACATTTTCCTTGAATATTTTATTACATAAGTGTGAACATGCATGCATTGCATATAAAACGTCAGCAGCCGCAGTAATCAATAAACAGGTCATTCAGCAAATATACTTTGATGAATTCACATAAAAAACCCTACTTGCTTGAGAAATACACTGTTTCATTTGCAAAGATTGATGCTGAATGCAGATTAAATTGAACAAGTGGAACTTTATTAAACCCTGTGTACTGCTCTGTCCATGTGGTTGAGTTGCTTCCAACGTAACTCCATGTGTTTCTTGTTGCACTGTCCCATCAATAACAGACCCTCAAGGGAACATGAGACCTCTGACTTCTGTTCCAATGATCATGATAGATCTTCCCTATTTTACAAACACTTTAATTTATAAGCTTTAAAAACAAGACCTCCTAGACCCTAGACCCCCACCCATGACTTTTCAGCTAGAGGATGCTAGCAGACAGCTGAGTTGGAGTCTTGTCTTTCCCCAGACTGAGCTGGTTACAGTTTTTGAGATTGTTTGGTCTCCCAACAGGCGACCACATTGGAAGTGACCTTTCTCCGTTTCCCTGTCACGTCTCCGACTCTAGCAAACTCTCTCTCTGTGGAGTCTCCTCCCTCCCTGTGGGGTTGGCTTCATGATGGTTCGCTCTCTCTCCATTCCATGATGATCTTTGTACCACTGTAGGATCCCTCTGGGTGTTGTGTCTGCTGGCTCTGTTCCTTCAGATCACTTGTCCCTCCTGCCTAGTGACCTCATATGTCCTGGGTGCCACTGCACCCCTCACAACTCCTTTAGTCCGTTCCTTCTAGTGTCTCTGTAACAGCTGGATCCCCACAGGAGTGCCCATCTCCAACGCTGATAAGTCCTTGGCTGACTTGTCTTTCTCTAGTGCCAGCTTTATCTGACTGTCAGCCATCTCCTCTCATCTTTATAGCTGCAACAGGTTTCCACCCACTGGTGGCAGGGTTTTGGTACTTCACCTCTTTAGTGCCTGCATTGGACTGTTTTGGCACCCCTGTGATGGGTATTCCTCTGTGCCAGTTCAGAACACCATATATCTTACAAACCGAGCCTTCACTGCTTGCCGCTGGCTGACTTGCTTCTTGTAACAGGCAGCGCATCAAGCTCACAAAAATTTGAATAGCCCACCATAATCAAATACTGCTTTTAGTGAAGGTAAATAGGTCCATTCCCACCTTTTTCCATGGTTGGGTGGGCAGCTCATGTGGTAACAGAGTCTCTTTCTGCTGGCGGTTTTCACACGACCTGCAGGTGTCACATCCTTCTATCAAGGAATGAAGGTGTATAGTCATTCCTGGCCAGTAAACACACACTCAAGCCAACCTAAAATAGCTGTTGATACCTAAGTGTGAGGCATGTATTTTCTGCCTGACATCCCTACGTAATGAGGCAGGACAACAGCTCTCTGTCCTCAAAATATGATTCCATCCTGCACACACAGCTCATCTTTAAATTGAAAGTATGGTTCTGCTCCTACCAGTACTTGGCTTTCATCTTCTGGCCACCTTCCTATTATCACTCTCTTGGCCGCCCATAGTCGGATGCTCTTTTTCATAGCCTCTTTGATTTCTACTGTTGAAACTGGGAAATTGAATCCATTTACATGCTACACTATGTCCTGATCTGCATCCCCAATATTAGGTCTATCCGCCCTTCTCAGGGTGTCAGCTAACACCAGTAATCATCCTGGAAAATACCTAACCTCTACCTGGTAGCTCTGGTGTCACAGCAACATGCACTGCAATCTCTCTGGAGCCCAACTGTCTCTAGGGGTTGTGATCTTTTTGCTCTGAGTAGCCATAGATGCACTGATGGAAACGCTTCACTCCAAATACCACAGCCAGAAACTCTTTTTATTTGGGTGTTCCCACGTTCAGTCTCTGATGGGGGCACTGCTGGCATAAGTGACTGGCTGCTCCTGCAAAAGAGCTACACCCAATCCTTTCTCCAGTGCATCACACCAGAGGGTCGGGGGTTCTTCTGTCTGGTAATACTTCAGGACAGGGGCATCCATTATTATTTGTTTCAGCATGTCAAATGCTTGCTGTTTGGGACCTGCCAGTCCCACTCAACAGCCTGCCTTGTGAGCAGATTTATGGGTTCCATGACTGAAGCCAAGTGTGTACAGAACTTGGGCAGAAAATTTATCATTCCTATGAAGCGCAGTACCCCTTTTATTCTCACTGGAGCTGGCATCTCTCTGTTCAGATCTGCTTTCAATCTTTCTGCTGTGAGCAGATGTCCAATGTATGTCACCTCACACTGTCTGAGTCACTTTTTTGTTTATTTGAGTTTTATGCTCTTGTTCCTGTACTGCTTGCAGTTTTCTGCCATGGTCTTGTTCAACTTCTGTATCATTGCTTTCTCCACCTACATTGAGAATATCATCTGCACTTATTTTTACCCCATGCAGTCCTTTCAGAGGTTGGGTGAACCTTCTCTAGAACACCTCTGCTGCTGGGCTTATGCCCATTGCATGCACAGCCATCTGTAACAACCAAATGATGTTGCAAAGGTTGTCAGCATGCTGGACTCTTTACCCAGGCTTATCTGCCAAAACGCATTTGTCACATCACAGATTGTAAAGATTCTGGCTTTGGAAAGTTCTGGTACGGTGTCATCAATTGGGGGCAATGGATAGAGGCACTTTTTCAATGCCTAGTTTAGTGGCTTTAGGTCTATTCAGATACACAATTTGCCTGATGGCTTCTTTACCACCACTATGATTCTTACCCAGGCTGTACTGGCCTCTATGATATCCCTGCTCTGCAGACTTTCAAGCTCCTTGAGTACTGGATTATGCAGTCCCACAAATTTTCTTTCGTGATAAGCACACAGATTCCACTTTAGGGTCTACTTCCAGTCACCACTTTCCTTTGAAGCGCTGTTAACCTTTGAAAACATCCCCACATGCTTTTAAAATTGGCTCCATTGTCCACGGGACTCCCCCTCTTAACTTTTACATTGCATGTATAAAATTCGGACACTGCACCCTGAGCAGATCCATAGTGTGGATGGCTCTGTTCTCCAGTAGGGGTCCTGTAGTGCTTACCATCCACACTCTTCAGTTGGTAAGTTACTATGAAGTTTTACATTTTCCTTACAGCTGCATTATGCCCTCATTGTCCATGATTAGAAGGCACCTGCTTTCTGTATTGGGTGTGTTAGAGTCCAAATTATCCCAAGGAATCACACTGCAAGAAGCTCCACTACCCAGCTGAAATTACACAGGGTGTTTCCCCATTACCACTGTTCCATTCATGGAGGTTGGTATTGTGCCTTGTTGCTTTCCTGTCCTGACAGCCTGAATCTGATACGCTCTTGAACTCAAGGAGAGAGTCAAGATGTCATCACTGTTGTCTAATGTACAAGAGGGGGAGGGGACAAGTTTGACTGAATCTTTCTGGGACTTTCTTTTGTTCTTGCACACATTGGTAAAATGGTTCAGCTTGCCACATTCCTTGCATGTTGTCCGAGTTGCCGTTACTTCTCCTTTAACCTCCCATGCTGTTTCCCACAGCAAATTCATCTCACTATCAGTATGGAACACTGGCCACCTGCTCTCCTTTGCTGTTCTCTCACTGCATGTACTTCTGAGGGTGTTGTACCATCTATGGTTTCCATCCTCTCTCTTGAGGCTCCTGCTGGACACCCTAAGTCTGAGCATCTGTCTAATGTGAGATCTCCTTCTTGAAGCAACCACTCCCACAAGTGGTGATCCCAAGTGTCACAGACTATCCTAACCCAAATCAGGGAGTCTGTCAAGTCCCCAAAATTCCATGTAGCAGCTATTTTTACTTTCTTGCTGCTGTCGTCCTCCTGCTTGTGCACAGCTGGAACTCCTCCTTCCACCATATCCCTTGCTGGATTAGGTTTGTGTCTGCAAAATCCAGGGCTCTGGGAGCTTAAGACCAAGTTCCGTGGCTCACACTGCCAGCTGCTGCACTTCAAAGAATCCACCACTCAGAGGCTGCCACCTTGTTTTATTCACAAAGAATGAAGCTGAATGCAGGTTAAGCTGAACAAATGGAACTTTATTAAACCCTGTGCACTTCTCTGTCCAGGTGGCTGCATAGCTTTCAGCCCAACTCCTCAATTTCCCTGTTCCCTTGATATCCCATCAATATCAGCTACTCCAGGAAACATGGGCCCTCTGACTCCAGTTCCACTGATCATGATACACACTGCAATACAGATATCCACATATCATTACTTCATGTTAACACCTTGCATTCATCTGCTAAAACAGTGTAACAGGATAGAAAAACTTAAATGGAGACTTTGGGGTCAAATGTGTCCCAAACTGCACTTCCAATGAAAAATGTGCTTTTATAAAACCTAAGAAATCTCTTAAGTGAATGTATACATACATGTCTGCAGAACAGGCCAGAGAATGCTATATCTCTTTCCTCACTGAACCCACCATTCCTCCCTACCCTCTCTTCTAGGGATCTCCTTAAAACACATTTCTTCAGAGAAGCATAAAGCACCGCAGTCTAAAAACATCACCACACCGCTTAACTGTTAATAAGAAATGCCGATCACTCACTTAGCAGAGGGTTATATGGCCATCATCTTGTCCTTCCCTTCCTCAATCTCTTGTGTTTGTCACCTCTTCCAAATGTTCTTCCCTTAAATTAGGGCCTAAACCTGTAAATGCTTCTGTTAAAAAATAAAGTTGCTCATGTGCATGCTTGCAAAATCAAGCCCTTGTATTGTAAATGCTTCTGAGCGGGGACTGTGGGCAAGATTCACGGCCACACTGCAGCTGCACTATGCCCATCTACCGGTATGAAACAACTATATACCTGGCAGATCCAAACACTACAGGATTCTCCATGTGGTAGTGGTGTAGTATCTCTGTTTACCAGTCTCCAGGCCCTTAGTGCAGGGGAACGTCTGAAGAAAAGGGTGCCAGACAGAACACAGAAAAAGACCATACCCAGCCCCATTTTACCAATATCAATTTCAAAGTCACAGTGGCCTGCTTGGAAATACAACAAAATGTTATGAAAGCAAAAAACGACTATCTGGAAGCTTTCTCCTTCCTCCACAAATCACAGCTCCAAATGTATTTTATTTTTTAATTTCAAAAGTGAGAAAGGATACAGTCAAGAGTGGATTTAAAATTGGTGTAGCCTATAAACTCATAATAGACTAGAATCTGGCTTGAGATAGAGATGATGGGGGTGAAGAGTTTAATGGATAAGTATTGAAAAGAGCTGATCCATATAATCCAATGAATGTCAGGATCACGATTTAAAACTCAGTCCAGCACAGATTTCAAAACCAATGTAATGGCAGCAAAAGCTGGGAAGTATACGCTGCACAAATCTAGTGCAGGTTAGAACCTTAACTGCATAATTCTCCTCTGTGCCATTTGAACTCTAGAAGACCTATTAAAAATAAAGTACAGCAGAGCAAGAGAGAGCATTCGTAAGTTTATGACACAAACATAATAATCATCTGGAGCCAAAACTTAGGAAGAGCCTTCCAGAATTTTTGCCTGCAGTGTGTTCGTTTTAAACAGACATTCACGTCTGCGCAATGGACAGCAGAGTACTTTCCTGCATGAGTTTATAAACAAGCAGCTCAACGTACAGTAGGTCAAAAATGAGTGATGTATGACAAAACAGATTTGATGAAGTGACTTAGTAATCTTCACACAGTTATTTGGCATTCATAATAACTCAGAATTTGTTTTCACACTACCTGATGGGGGGCAGCTCAGTTTATTATTAACAAAATGCCAACCACAGATTCAGCCTCGCAATCAACTCCATTATTTACAAATATTCACTCCATTATAACAAACCAGCACCAGGGGAGACACAAGAGAGAATTTTCCTCTAAAATATTCTGCTTTTGTGTGTGCATAAATACACTCTCACTCTCTCACCAAGACAAGATGGTGTTACAAATTAAAGAAAGCCTAGGAACCCAAAATGGAGAATTGTGTGATTTTACATGAATTCAAACTGGTCATCAAAGCATTCATTGTGGAAATAAACTGAGGACTCTAAAGCAAACAGGATCGTATCTATGCCTCTTGTAATCCAAGAAGGGGTCCCAAGAATGTCATTGTCTATGGCATCAAATACTACTGCACAGAAATCAAACAGGAGAGTGAGAAATAAAAGTATGTGTTTGCAGAGATGAGTCATCAGGTTTTCCATCACAAGCTTTTAACATTTTAATAAGAAAACGGATGTTGAAGTGGAACAACATACAGTGGAGCCAATTCTGTAAATTCTTATTATCTAGGCATAGTACTTAGTACCATAAGCTTTGTCAGAAGTAAGATTACTTCCTGTTAGGCTAACACACTATGAAGAATCATATTAGTTGAGGAAATATGTTTCAAGTTGACAGCTGCTGTTGACATACATCTCACCTCACTATCCAAAGCAGTGACCACAATGAAGTTGAAAGTGGTGATAATAAGAAATTCTGAAGACACAGTAGACTGATTTTTACAAGAATCAAGAAAGGAAATGCTGTAATAAAAGTGAGGGGGAAAGGAGCACTTAAACCTGTGTGCAAGAAAACACACCCTTCCTTCTCACCCCCCAAAATGGACACGTGCTGGTAGATGTCCTGAAGTAGTAAGCCTGCACCTATTCCTCTACAGGTCAGAAATTTGTCCCCTTTGCTTACATTGGTCCAGAAAATTATGACACAAAACCGAATTACACACAGAGGAGTTCTATAACCATTTTTATAAAAGAATATTAGGCAAGGGATTGGGTACAGACCAACAGGCCAAAATGGGAAACTTAAGGGAATTCAACAACATCAAAACAATAGCACAGTCCTTTCCCCTCCAAATCCACTGCTGCCCAAAACCTCTACCCCTCTCTCACCTGATACCTCTGATCCCACTGGTGGTGCACATGAAGGTGAGACGCACTAGCTAGTGACATACACTGTTGAGTGGCTGGTCAGTCTGGACCTCTGGTCTGGTTGCGTGTGTTGCTTCTTCACTAGTTGGCCTTCACCTTTCCTCGAGACACATGCGAGTCTAAGTCCAAAGTGCTCACAAATCCCAGTCTAGCAGTGCCCATCACAGTCCTTTTCCCAGGCTCAAACACAGCCACATCCAGGGCAACACAGTTCTTCCTTCCACAGAGCCTCCCCACTCCCCCCAATCCTCCCACACAATATACTACAGCCAAGATGGTGCCCGCCTCCCCGTTCATCCAAAATGTCATGGAATCCTCTGGCTTCTTTCCCTTTTCAGCCATTGATCATCCAGGACATGGTAACTCACACTTAAGTGCCATCTACCATCTTATTACATTACCCCCTGCTTCTAAGGGGATGCACCTTCACATCCTTCTGGAAGCTACTTCAGATTGTCCTTAAGCCACATGGGCAGCCTGGGCACTTCTTGTGCTCTGCCCTGGGGTTCTCAGACTGGATTCAGGGGTGGCAGGAGTGAATCTCAAGAATGTTCCCCTCCTGTGCCCTGCCCTGACACCAACTCAAACATTTGCTCACCCTGACTATCCTCATCTTCATCGGGGGCGGATACCCACTCTACACTTTCTGACTCAGGGACATTTTTCCTTGGGGGTTGCGTCTTAGAACTGGGGGGGGGCTGTAATATGGGACCACTGAAAGTATCTCATTTTAAGTTAGGTGGTCACCCAGAGCTCCTGTGTAGGATTAGTGTCCCCACACTGTGAATTCACATAGGGCTGCAGATGGTTGGAGAGTACCCAGTGATGAGCTGCCAGAATGTTAATAACTGGTTCCCTACCGGGTCTTCGGCAGCGGGTCCTTCACTCACTCCGGGTTTTCAGCGGCACTTCGGCGGCAGGTCCTTCAGTGCCACCAAAGACCCAGAGCAAGTGAACGACCCGCTGCTGAAGTGCCGACGACGAGCCGGTAGGGAACTGGTTATTAAGCGCCACCCAATGAGTACAAGCCCGAGACCCCCCCCACCCTAACTGCCCCCCAGGGCTCCACCCCCTACCCAATTCACCCCGCTTCCTGTCCCCTGACTGCCCCGACCCCATCCACCACCACCCCAACAGACCCCCGGAACTCCCATGCCTACCCAACCCCCCGGTTCCCCGTCCCCTGACCGCCCTCCCAGAACCTTCGCCCCCTCCAACCACTCCCTGCCCCTTATCCAACCCCTCCTCCCAGCCCCGGCCCAGCCCCCTTACCATGCTGCTTAGGGCAGTGTGTATGGATGCCGCGCAGCCTGCTGGAGCTCACAGCCCCACCCCCTTACCATGCCGCTCAAAGCGGCAAAAGCTGCAGAGCTGCCCAGGAGCGGTCCAGAGCGCTGGTGCCGGGCTCTGCAAGAAGGGGAAAGGCGGGGGAGGGGCCGGGGGAACCTCCCCAGCTGGGAGCTCAGGCGGGCCAGACAGGACGGTCCCGCGGGCCGGAGTTTGCCCACCTCTTTAACAACCAGTTCTAAACCGGCTTCTAAATTTAACAACCGGTTTGCATGAACCGGTGCGAACTGGCTCCAGCTCATCACTGAGTGTACCACAAAAGACTGTCCACCTGGCTCAGCAGACAGCATCCTGGACAGTTTCCTAACGACTGTATAGGGACCATTAAACTTTCTGCATAATTTTTGACACAGCTCCTCCTTATAGTCTGGTTCCATATCTACATCAGTTCTCCTGGTTTGTACACCTTTCTAGTGACACTGAGGTCTTAGTATTCATTCTGTCTTTGTGTGGCCCTAACCTGATGTCTCTTAACAGCCTGGCTCACACTATTCACGTAGTCGACTATGCATGTGAAATACTCAGATGAATTGCTGAACTCTTCCAATACATCTACCCTAGATATAAACCCCAAAAGTAGACATATCCCATCCAAAGAACACCACATATGGTGTATATCCTGTAGAAGACTGGACACTGCTCCAATAAGCCATCATAACATAGTGGAGTAACACATCCCACACACTTTGATTGCCTTTAATCAAAGAGGATAGACTACCAACAAGAATGCTGTTGAATTTCTTAACTAGCTCATCAGATAGGGGAGTGATAAGGTGTAGAGCATATTTTGTGGCTCTCCAAAGGTCACAAACCTATTGGAACAATCAGGATTCAAAATTTCCTCCCAGAGCAGCATGCAGTTATTAACACCCTCAAGAATGGCAAAGATGCCGCCTAGACAAGATTTGTACTCAACAATTCAAACACTTTGGACCAGCAATGAAGAACTCATTACTCAAGTTGTTGAGCACATGCTCAGCCATATATAAAGCACCCAAGTTTCAGTGACAAACCCACCTTGTGGCACTCCTGAAGCAAGGGAAGGATGCAATGGAAATGAAGAACTTCAGACCTAAATCACTACTATGTCACCTCTACAAACCGTAGCAACATATCACCCTAATCTGCCTATCATCACTCATTGAAAAGCACCTAATCACAGAGC
The DNA here is from genome assembly GCF_013100865.1 of Trachemys scripta elegans. Taxonomy (NCBI): domain Eukaryota; kingdom Metazoa; phylum Chordata; order Testudines; family Emydidae; genus Trachemys; species Trachemys scripta. Next base: position 105,937,718 of record NC_048302.1, on the reverse strand, counting down.
ATGCTGGATTCTACCCAGGCAAGTCATGCGCTAGTCATGTACTGAACATGACACAGTACATTAAAGATGGTTTTGAAAAGGGTACTGTAACAGGAGCCGTGTTTGTCGGCCTTTCAGCAGCATGCAAAACAGTAAATCTCCAAAGGCTCCTTGCTAAAATATACCACATGATGAAAGATCATCAGCTTGTACAACTGATATAATCTCAACTAGAGAATCGACATTTTTACGTGAAACTATGCAAGAAGGGAAGCCGATGGCAGCAACAGAAAAACAGCCTACCACATATATACAAATGATTGACTGATCCATCTCAGCACAAGAAGTTTGATCTATACCAACAAACTACGTGTCACTGCCCAAGCCAAGGATTTTACCCAGATCAAAGCTATGCTAACATTGGCACTATCTGGGCTCTTAGTCTATTACACCAAGAATCAATTGAGCACCATCACAGCTGAAACGCAAGTGAATCGTTTCTATCTTCAGAATCATGAGGCCAATAGACAACTCAACATCATCTGGAATGGGGTATTGCTCACCCACTGCTGGAATCCTGACTATATTGGAGTGTGCAGTCTAGCATCAATATCTCCTTCAAGGCACACATGGAGAAGAAAAAGGGAAAGTTAGGGCCCAGAATAACATACTCAGGAAACTTGCAAATTCAAAATGAGGAACCAACCCACCAGTGCTGAGAGCCTCTGTACGTGCACATGTTCAGTGCAGGAAAGACTGGCTCACACAAAGAAGCTGGACACTGTGCTGAATGACAGCTCCCGCTACATCACAGCATGTCTAAAACCAACAAACATGAACAGCCTTTATGTGCTTGGTCGAATCGCTCCACCAGATATCAGGAGAGTGGAGGCAAACTTGAACAATTACAATGGGTCGAATATATTAGACATCTGCTACGTGGCCACACCACAGCAGTTAGCCACCTGAAATCACAGAAAAGCTCCATGGTGGCAAAAGAACCACTTTAAAAAAAATCTGTGGTGGCTATGTGACTTGAAATGTGGCGTACATGGCTCAAAATACTTGACAAGGATGTCAAAATGCACAGATGTTGCCAAATGCATTCTTGCAGGTGCAGAGAAGGATTGGTTGACCCGTAGATGTTTAAATCACCTCCAAACAAGAGTTGGCAGGTTAAAAGTCAATGTGCAGATGTGGGGCTATTCCAATGACCCAGTGGTGAAGCAAATCCTATGGAACATCTGTTGGTCTGCGCCTCCTGGAGAAACCGTGCACCATGGAAGATCTCATCAGGGCTACCAACCAGGATATATGTTCCCAACAGAAGAAAAACCTATGACTGTGGTGGACAGACGTGAGAAGCACTAGCAGCATGCAAGGATTGAGACACTCCCTGGAAGTACACAAACCTCTTAACAAAAGCCCTTTCTACAGTCAGGAAGAGGGGTAATAAATAGTCAGCTATTACCAGCACATATTTGTTCCCTTGGGGCTTAATGGGCAGAGGTCCCAAGATATCCAATGCCACCCTTTCAAGGGGACCCCAGCCTGTGGGGAGATCATTGGAGCCCTAGGTTTACTTCCTATTTCTTTCTGAACCCCACACATTTTGCATGACCTACACACCAATCCCTCACAGACTTTCTCCATCCCAGTCAGAAATACTGGGACTGGGCCTTATGAGTGACTTTTTCTATACTCAAATCTCCTTTATTTACATCATGAGGGCCATTAAAATCACCAACATTTTCTTCTCCAGCACTACTACTGAACAAGTTCCAACCTTTCCCCAGATACTGGCAGCATCTACACCGTATCCGCTGTCTAACACTCAGCTTGGGCCATACAGGCAAGGATGATGCTGAACTTTCTCTGGGAACTCCCCACTATCAGTTCTTTCCCATCTTATCAATTTCTCTATATCAGTATCTTCCTATGGGCTCCCATGCCAATCTACTGACTCACTGATATTTTCTGCATCTCTGAGTATTATGATCCTTGACACCCCCACCCCACCCACCCAATCCCCAGCCCCTAGAGAATGGCAGCACCTCCATGATCTTGGTCTCTGCTTCAGCTTCTCCGAAATCAGGACAAGGCATTGCCATTCTGGTGTTTCTTCCCCAAGTGGTGCACAATCTGCTAGTCAACCTGAGCCTACCGTTCCAATGATCTAGCTAATTCCCCTTCAGGTTGATGGAAATTGTGCAGCCACTGGACAGAACTGTGTTCTGTCCTCAACATGAATTGTCTCCCTAGAAGAAAATGCCAAAAATATTTGGTAAAGGTCACCACATCGAGCAGCTCCTTCTTTGTCATCGCATACTTGCACTCCGCTCTACTTAGAGCTCAGCTAGCATAAGCTATCACTTTCTCCTAGCCATCTTCCACTTGTGGTAAAACTGCTCCAATACCTACCTCATTTGCATCAGTGTCCAACAAGAAGGCAGTTGAGGGTCTGGATAAGATAAGATGGGAGTTAACATCAACCACCACTTCAGCTCCATGAAGGCATCCTGACACTCCTCAGTCCAGAGGAACTTTGCCAAAATCTTATGGAAGGGGTTAACAACAATAGCAAAGATACCCCAAATCCTCTATGGTAGGAGCCCAAACCCAAGAAACTGTGCAGCTCAGTGATATCCCAAGGTAATGGCCATGCTTTGATGGTCTCCACATTATCTGGATGTGGGCCTACTCCCTCTACAGAAATCACACGTTCCAAATACTTTCTATCCTGGCAGAAAAGTTAACATTTTGCTGGTTGAACTTTCAAATTGGCACCCTCTGACCTCTTGAGTATCAATTTCAGTTTCTACAAGTGTTCTTCAAAGGGTTCATAGTTTCATAAATTTTAAGGCCAGAAGAAACTACTTTGATCTTCTAATCTGACCTGTATAGCACAGGTCGTGGAACTGTCAAAATAATTCCTCGAGTATATCTTTTAGTACAACATCTAATCTCAATTTAAACATTGTCAGTGATATAGAACTAACCACAACCCTTGGTAAGTTGTTCCAATGGTTAATTAATCTCCCCTTAAAAAAATAAATGCCTTATTTCTGGTCTGAACTGTCTGGCTTCAACTTTCTGCCATTGGATCATATTATACTTTTCTCTGATAAACTGAAGAGCTCATTATTAAATATTTGTTCCCCAAGTAGGCATTTATAGACTGCAATCAAGTCACCCGCTAACCTTCTCTTTCTAACCTAAATAGATTGCTCTCCTTGAATCTATCCACTGTAAGGCATATTTTCTAATCCTTTAATTATTCTCATGGCTTTTCTCTGAGCCCTCACCAATTTATCAATATCTTCTTCAATTGTTGGTACTAGAACTAGACACAGCATTCTAGCAATAGTCACAGCAGTGTCAAATATAGTGGTAAAATAACCTCTCAACTCCTACTCAAGATACCCCTGTTTATGTATCCCAAGATTGCATTAGTTCTTTTGGCCACACAGAGAGTGTGTTCACCTGATTATTCACCATGATCCCCTAATTTTTTTTCAGAGTAATTGTTTCCCAGGATAGAGTCCCCCATCCTATATGTAATGGCCTATATTATGTGTACATTCACATTTAGCTGTATTAAAACACATTGTTTACACCCAGTTTACCAAGCAACCTAGCCTGCTCTGAATCAGTGACCTGTCCTTTTCATTATTTACCACTCCTCCAATTTTTGGGTCATCTGCAATCTTTATGAGCAATGATTTTATATTTTCTTCCAGGTCATTGATAAAGATGTTAAATGGCATAGGGCCAAGAACCGATCCCTGCAGGAACCCACTGGAAACATACCCACTCAAAGACTACTCCAAATTTACAGTTACATTTTGAGACCTATCAGTTTTAATCCATTTAATGTGTGCTATATTCATTTTATATTGTTATAGTTTTTAACCAAAATGTCATATGGTACCAACCCAAATGCCTTCCAACGCTATTACCTTTATCAACCAAACTTGTAATCTCATAAAAAAAAAATCAAGTTAGTTTGACAGGGCCTATTTTCCATAAAACGATATTGATTTGCATTAACTACATTACCTTCCTTTAGTTCTCTATTAATTGAATCCTATATTAGCCACCCCATTATCTTGCTTGGGATCAATGTCAGCCTGACAGGCCTATAATTACCCAGATCATCCCATTTACCTTTTTTAAAAATTGCCACATTTGTTTTCTTCCAGTTTTCCAGAACTTCCCTAATGCTCCAAGAGTTAGTGAAAGTCAACATAAATGGTCCAGCAAGCTCCTCGGCCAGCTCCTTTAAAATTCTCAGACAAGTTATTTGGACATGCTGATTTTAAAATGTCTAGTTTTGGTAGCTACAGTTTAACATCCTTCTGAGATAGTAGTGGAATGGAAAGAATGTTATCACCATATGATGAGACTTCATCTTCTGTTTTTTCCCCAGATACAAACAGAAATATTTATTAAAAAATTCTGCCTTTTCTGCAGTATTATTGATAATTCTACCATTTTCATTTAGTAATTGAACAATACCATTGTCAGGATTCTTTTTGTTCTTAATATATTTAAAAACGCCTTCTTATTGTCCTTTACTCTGCTTGCCAAAGATTTCCGCCTTGTGTCCCTTGGCTTCCCTTCTGAATTCTATAATTCCTAACTGATTTATATTCATTACTATCAACTTCCGTTTTCTTCCATTTGTTGTTGGGTTGGTTTGTTTGTTTTAACTTTTTATAGCTACCTTTATTTCCCCTCTAATCCAGGTTGGGTTTCTTAACCAGCACAGCCTTCTTCCTCAATTGTGGGATGGGGCTTTTTGGACATCTAGTAAGGTGTTCTTAAATTATTGCCAATTATTATTCACATTTTTCTGATTAAAATTCTTCCTCACAGCTCATTTGGCTCGTAATATATATATATATTTACTGGATTGGACTTTATTCTGCTTGGACATTATAAATATTATCACGTCATGATCATTTATTCCTAAATTACCATTAACTTTTAATTCTGTGATTAGTTCCTCATTATCTGTTAGGACGAGATCTAATATAGAATTCCCCTTTAACATCGACTCCACTGTGAACCAGCCTGATCTTTCCATGGGAGCTTTCCCTGAGCCTAGATCTTCACAGCCTCCTTAATATGATCCGGTTCACCCTCATTGTTCTTCTAACACTCCCAGCTCTGTCTGCATAACTGTTGACTCATGGGATGATGTCTTTATCCCCTTCTTTTCTTCTGCAGAATGGCATGTACCCTAACATCAGCACCTTGAGCACCTGAAGCTTCCAATCTCCTTGCCAGTTCCATCTCTGTAGTTAATTGATGGCTTCATCTAATCTTTGGGGCTTCCCCATCCTGAAATTTCTTCATGTCCCCTCACTAAAAGTGTGATTGATGAACTGATCTCATGCTAGCACATCTTGTCTCAGAGACTGCTTGTGGGAAAGCCTTCAAGACCAATCTCCTGAGGATGTTACCAAATTCCAAAACTGATTCCTCTGGATTCTTCCTATAGGTGGAGAAAACCACCCAGTCCCAGTCAGTGCATGCTTCAGGCTCCAAAGAATGTTTGAGGGCATCTGTTAGCCACTTATAGTCCTGCCAAACCTCACTGCTAAATCTTTGACAGGCCTCCCTGACTTTCCCTATGAGCAACAGACTCAAACTCCAAATTAGTGTACTCAGCCTACCGATTCAACTCTGCTGCCATTTTGAACTGCTCTGCTCCTTTTGCTCCCCACTATAAGGTGCTGGATTAAACATGGGCCATGGTATCCTTCTCACAGGTAGCATATATGAAAGGGGTCCCACTCCTCTCTGTCACTCATTTTCTTCCCTTCAAATGTCTAACAATTAGCAACAACAACAAAAACTCTACAACTGACACAGAGGTTTCATCTTATGACCTGGACCACAGACTTTTTCTTGCCTCAGTTGTGGGATAACCCCCACAATTACATCCCTAACAACAATTTGTGCCTACCCCACTCCACCGTCATGCTGGACACATGTGCTAGTAGATATCCCAAGACAGTGGGCACCTATTCCTCTCTGGGTTGGACATTTGCCCCCTTTGCTTATGTGGATCTAGAAACTGCTGACATAAAACCGAATTATACACAGCGGAGTTCTGAGACCATTTATATAAAAGAATATTAGGCAACGGAAGGGGTATAGACACAAGGGCCAGAATGGGGATGGGAAACTTAAGGGAATTCAACAATAAAACACTGAAACAATAGCACAGTCTGTTCCCCTGCCTCTGGAGCTGCCCAGCCCCCTCCCTACTCCTTCCGCCTCCACCTTCTCCCCTCTGGCCTCTAACCTTATCAGTGGGGCACACAAAGCTGAGATGTGCTAGCCTGGTGAAGTGCCCTGCTCCTCTGGTAGCTGCACAGTCTGGACCTCCAGCCTGGTGGGATACATTGCTTCTTGGCCACCCAGCCTCTACCTTCCCTCAGAACATGCATGAGCCTAAGTTCAAAGTGCTCACCACTAGCCCCTCTCTACCAGTGTCCATCACATCCTTTCCCTGGGCTCACACCCATGCCCAGAGCAACACAGTCCTCCTTCCTTCCACCGATGCCACCTCACAAACTCCCAACACACTACAGCCAAGAGCATGCCCACCCCCAGTTCCTACCAACTGTCATGGAAATCTCCACCTTCTTTCCCCTATAAGTCATTGACCCTCCAGGACTTGGCTACTTGCACTCAGGTGTCATCTACTGGGTTGTTACAACAGTAATATCAATAATCTTCTGCATAATCCTACCTTGAAATCTCTGCATCTCTCCTTTATGAGGGAATAATTTTTGAACGTGTGATGTGACAGAAAGAGCCCACAGAAGGATACTCCTTGGACACCATCAGAAGAGCATGATGCCCTTGGAAATCTCTGTCTTGGTGACACTACTGATACTTCAATTTCTGATCCACACTCTTCATTTTGCGCAATGTCTTTGTAAGCCAAGGGCAACAACAACCTGGAAAATATTTTTCAACATTTGGACTGTTGCCATCAAATCAATAATGGTGGAACAAAATGAATTACAAGACTCAACAGCTTCAATCACAGGAGAAGTAGAGAGTTAGCCAAAAGAGAAACCACAACTTGTCTTGAGAAACCAGCTGGACTGAACTATACATGGACTTATAGCTAATTAAATAACACTGGGGCAAAGGCAAGATATAACCATCTAAAAGCTTGCAAGGAACTGGTCAATATTGTGAAACTCAGCTGCATGAAATATATAAATAGTCTCTCATAATTGGGCCTAGGGAATACCGATATTTCATCTTCAGGCCAGAAGGAAAAGGGAAAGGTTTCATTCTTATTATTACAAGTTGTCTCTTGTCACCAGTAGTCCGTATTTTTCAACGCTTCAACTGGTCCATAAGGTTTTAAATAATTCATTGCATTTTAATCAGATGAGGCTGAGAACTATAGGTATTTGACATACAAGTGGCTTGTACTGAAAATGGATGTGTGCATTGTTTTTGTACATCTGCACCACCACTTCCATTTCTCAAGGATTAAATTCAGTCAACAGCCACTACCTCTGATCAAAGACCCTCTAACTTCCCTTAAGCAGTAAGCAGAAGTGGAGCAAGAGGCAGTATTACTCTGACAAAGAGAATGAACTGCTCAGGTCAGAGGTGCAGCAGGTATGTTCTGAGAGATCCTCTGGGGAACTGGCTGCTTGTTCTCTCGTGCAGATGGCACTGGCATTTATATGAGAAGTGGACGCTACACAAATTCTACCTAACACCATGACCGTAGGCTTATCAGAGTAACAACACAGAGGCATGAATTTCCACACTGCCGCCACTTACTCCCTTGCATATCCTAGTGCTGTTCCCAGAACCACTTACACTGGTTTTCACTGTAAATTTAGCTGTACTGCCACACAGTGAAATACTGGATTTTCAGTGATCTATAAAATTATTTGGGGGGGGAAAATGTTGCCTATTTTATCATCTATGCTGCTTCTGAAACCAAATCAGAGAGTAGAATGTTATGGACCTGCACCGACGTCGCACAGGTCACTGTGAGAATACTGTCTTGTGCTTACACCTGTATGACTGCTGGGTGCACTAGAGAAGATTACATTAAACTTTCATGGCTGATGCTTAGGTCAAAGAAACCGCAGTGAGCTACAATATAATCTACAGCTTTCTCCCAGATGCACAGTGAGCCATGCAAGCATTTACATTAACACTTACAAACACAGGCTTCTCTAAATGCACACAAGTAATACATTGTGCATTTAAAATACAGTTAAATAACAGGCTGACTTACTGGTTTTAACCTTGCATTCTGAAATTCCAAATATAAGCTAACTACACTGCTGAATAAGTAAAAGAATACAAATCCCAAAAGAAGTTCGATGGCTTTAAAAACAAATGCAATAAGTAAAATGGTATACCTGGCAGACCAAAGACTAAATTACATGAATCCTGAGACATCCTTTCACCCCTCTTTTAAGCTGCATTCATTAAAGGATAAGCTACCTCTTGCACAGGAAATTACAGACCTTCTTTGGGAAGTGTGTGTCAGGTGCCAAAGGCATTTAAATTCTATCGTTTTCCAATTCCTGAAGCTCATTGTAGCATTGTATTGTAGCATTGTTAGATTTATGCATTTAGCAAGCAAGCATATTGTAATAGTAGCTGTAAGTAATTATTCCTTTCTAACGGCAGGAACCATAGTATTGTCCATGGTACGTGGTTTTCCTTAAGAAAAACAGGCAATTTTTTAAAAAGACTTAAATGTTTAAATAAAGATCCAAGTACCTTATTTAATAATAATCCACAGTCCTATCTTGTAGAAAGAGTGAAGTTGTTAAAAATATAAAGTGACAAATTTTGTTCATTATGGTTTATTTGTATCCTGTTCAAAAAACGGTGTTTGTACATTTAGATCACATTCATGCCAGGACTGTTTTTGTAATATACTTTTTTCAGGTGAGATTTTGGCAAGTATGAAATCAAATAGGCAACCTCCTGAATCACACATACCACAGCTGGACTGATCAAATGTTCAAACAACTCTGATTTACATTAAAGAATGTTCACTAACTGTAGCGACCATTTTAATTTCTTGATGGCAAAGAATTAGGGCAAAATTATCCTCTCAGAACCTCACAGTAGAAATTCTGAAATCCAAGATCTTGTTCTCCAGATATGTATGGAGCAGCCCCTGATGGGAATATAACTTCACAAACAGAATGCCAAGATTTGCTATGCAGATCTGAGCTAAGAATTTTGTACGTAGGCCCAAATCATGAAGTCTTCATTCACGTTTTACCCAATTCTCACCCAGGCAAAAGTTTCGGTGAGGTTAGTGGGCATTTTGGTTGAGCTATATCTTCAAGTTTTGACACTTAATTTGCTATATAACACCAAAAACTGCTTCATCTGTCTCTAGCATCCATGATCTCTGGCAAACCCGTGCATTCTCTCAGAATATGCTATTAATACACCTTAAAAAAAAATGCTGTTCATTTGTACAGTCAGGGCTGGCTCCAGGCACCAGCCGAACAAGCTCGTGCTTGGGGCGGCAGATTCCAAGGAGCGGCATTCCATCTAATCCTTTTTTTTATTTTTTATTTTTTGCGCTTCATTGCTTTGGCCGCCCATGCAGGTTTTTTCTTTTTTTCTTTTTGGTTTGCTACTCCCGCCACCGTATATGGGGCAGAGTACGGGAGCGCCCTGCAGCAAGCCCGGCAGGGCACCCCACGTCCTTCCATGCCTGCCGACCGGAGCGGCACAGAGCCCTCCCGGCAGGCGGCGCAGTGGGAGGGGCCACGTGGCAAGCACCCCGCTTAAGGAAGCCCTGGCCGCCCCCCTTCTCTCTCTCCCCTCCAGCTAGCCAGGGTGCGCACTCCGCTGCCCGGGATCTGCAGGGCCGGGAGTCCCCCTGCACCCACACTTCCGCTGCCCCACAGGTATTTTTTTTGTTGTTTTTGTTTTTTTTTTTTTCGTTCCTTCGCCACTCCAGCTGGCCGGCCAGTTTGTTTCCCCCACTTTTGCCACTCCAGCCGGGGGCAGGTTTGTTTCCCGCCCCCCCCCCCCCCCCCCTTGCTGCTCCAGCCGGCTGGTTTGTCCCCCCCCCGCTTTGCTGCTCTGGCCAGCCGGTTTGTTCTCTCTCCCCCTCCGCCGCTCTGGCCGGGGGCAGNGGGCGGAGGAGGGGAGCGCCCTGCAGCAAGCCCGGCAGGGCAGCCCGCGTCCTTCCCTCCCAGCCGACCGGAGCTGCGCGGAGCCCTCCCAGCAGGGGGCGCAGTGGGAGGGGCCGTGTGGCAAGCACCCCGCTTAAGGAAGCCCTGGCCGCCCCCCTTCTCTCTCTCACCTCCAGCTAGCCAGGGTGCGCACTCCGCTGCCCGGGATCTGCAGGGCCGGGAGTCCCCCTGCACCCACACTTCCGCTGCCCCACAGGTATTTTTTTTGTTGTTTTTGTTTTTTTTTTTTTCGTTCCTTCGCCACTCCAGCTGGCCGGCCAGTTTGTTTCCCCCACTTTTGCCACTCCAGCCGGGGGCAGGTTTGTTTCCCGCCCCCACCCCCCACCCCTTTGCTGCTCCAGCCGGCTGGTTTGTCCCCCCACCGCTTTGCTGCTCTGGCCAGCCGGTTTGTTCTCTCTCCCCCTCCGCCGCTCTGGCCGGGGGCAGGTTTGTTTTCCTCCTCCCCTCCCCCCACCTTTGCTGCTCTGGCTGGCCGTGCGTTTTTTGCTTGGGGCGGCAAAAAAGCCAGAGCCGGCCCTGTGTACAGTGAATAAAAGGGAACCAAAAACAATTTATAAAAAATATGTTTACAGAATTTAAGTTTTCTAGGAGTCAACCTGCAATGTTTTCCTCGCCCAAGCAGCCACACTGATTTTCAGGAAGCGACTTCTGTGAGTAAGGATTATTTGTATGAATCAGGCTTGCAAGATCAACACTTCAGGTACTAATGCTTCCACCCAATAAGGCGGTTTAGGGCATCAAGCAATTCTTGTACTAGCACAGGACCTATGTTATAATTTAGTTTATACTGGATCTCAATGACGTTTTATGCCAAAATGCCACAAGTGAAGAACAAATTCGGCTTGATGCTGAGGTACTGATAATGGAATCTCACAAATGTAGGGCTGGAAGGGACCTCAAAAAGTGTATAAGGATACAAGGATATTAAAACAGTTGCAGCATTTCACCCTAAAGGGGGCTGCATTTCAGTGGTGTACAATCTCTGTATAGTTGCATGACGATCTACATACCCAGCAAACCTATGCTTAACCCATAGTTAATCACTGAAATCCAATGGGACTGCTCTTGTGAATAAGGGTTTGAAGTACTCGACTTATTTTGGACTTGATTCTGAAAAATATCGAACACCATCAGGTCCCATGGAATGTTCAGCATCATGCAGAAGCCACTCACTATCTTGCTATCTCAGGTTCTGCTGTGCTCAATCCTACACCTAGAGAAGTGAGGAGGAGATGTGCCATTACTTCAATGAGTGCAGGATTGGACTCTAAGTCTGTAAAGCTCTATGTGATCCTTCAGAATGAAAGTCACCATAAAAGTATACAGCATTATTATTACTATATTATATGGAAGGAGTATCTCAGGGGAGGAGATTAATTAAATGTTTATTTTTTCATTTAATTATCTGATCTTCACATTGTTCTCCTTTTGCTGCCTTCAGCTAAAAGCAATAAGGAAAAAAGAAACCCCAGTAAATATCATGTTGGTCTGGATAAAGAGGAGTGAAAAACAATGTTTCACAGGACACCCTGCTTTTACAGCTGCTGTTGAAATATTATTGTTAATTACCTGGGCAGTTTATAAATAAACCCTTCCAAAGAAGTATTTTTATACAATCATAAAACAAATTAAACTACCCAAAACTCATGCTGCTAATTAAAATAGCCCTGTAGGAGGGCAAAATAGCTACAAGGCTGAGGTAAACATGATGTTTTTTTATTGAACAGCAGCTGATTAATTTTATTTTCTATTTACATGCATTTGCCAATATCATCAAAACTGGCAAATAAAGCAATTTTGTATTGATCGATTAAAGACTATACATTGACAGTGGTTCAATTGTTTTAAGCTGCCAGCAAAGTGTTCTTTAGCGCTTTTATATATATATATATATATATATATACACACACACACACACACGCACACACACACACACACACACACATAAATAAAAATCAATGTGACCCTTACAACTTAAAAAACTGCCAGCATAGAAAACTGGGAGTAAGAAAAATGCTGTGTTTGTGTATGTAGGTCTGGGCATTTTACACCCAAGTGATAACACTGCAAATGTGTTTAAAATTTGATGTCTTGTGAAACACCTGTACGGGGTTTTAAAGGGTTAATATATATTAAAGTCACAGTTTTCAAATAAAAAGCAGTATTTATTAGGGACTAAAACTGATCACATAGTATTGTGCAGGAGCAAAATTAAGAGAGTCACTTTTATTGAGAAATTATCTTTATAATTCTAATGGACAGTCTCATTTCACCCAGCAGGTTCAAGCTAAACTTTTCTAACAGTAAAAATGAAAAAGCTCAATACTTAATAGCAGAGTCACTTAAAAAAATTAACGTGAACATACCTCCAGAGAAGTGATGATCTGGTCAGAGATTATTACAGTTTACACCACAATTTTGTAATTTTATGGAAACCTATAGCAGATGTGATTCAGCTCAATCTACCATAAAAAGCCACTTTTAAGAGCACATAGCCCAGCCTTTCAGTATGTCTTCATAACAACAGAGGAAGTTAGAGGAATTATCAAAAGGGGAAGGAAATCTCACATACATATGATATAACATGGAAAATGTTGCCCTCTGTGAATTGTACTGGCAGCCAGGGAGCCAACCACCAGTGCATTTCAAGGTCTCATTGTTGAAATACAATGCCCTTAATAACCTAGGACTGATCTACTCACATGATTGTCTTTCACCTTATATCCTGCCAAGGCAACTGAGATTGGTTAAACTGTCGTTGGCTTGCCACCAGCGATTCAAACTGGATTAGAGTTAGGGCAAGGTTTCTGAGAGCAGGGGCCTTGTGTGACAGTTTTTGGGGCTCCCAGGACATGAGCCACCTTGCTAACCCCCTGCTTCCAGCATGGTTCAGTCTTCTCTGTCCATGGCTGGATGTCAGCTCCCTATCATCACCAGCCTTCACTCAAGTACTCTCCTCTGGGCTATGCCAGCCCTATCTTCACCTTGCAGGTTAACAATAGGTGCACCCCAGTCACCGAGTCCCTTTGAAGCATTCCTGTGTGATATCCAGCCCCTGGCTACTCGCAGAAATTCCAGATCCTCTGCATCCTCAAAGGAGCAGTGTACCCCTGTTTACCAGTTTTTACCTTAAACCAGGTAAACAGTTTCTCCTCCCCTCAAAGTAGGTTTTCCCCCCAAAGTTCAGTCTGCTGCAGAGGGGGCTAGTTTCAAAAGAACCAGGATCCAAACATTTATGAAAACACCCCTGTTCCACAAGGGGTTTCCTCAGTGAATGGATCCAGAGGACCTCTCCCTCCCTCTGTGTGCTACTGAAACAGTCTTCTATTTCTTTTCATAGATGGGGGGCCCCAGTCTTGTTTTAATGTTGGAGGGGGTTACCTTCAAATGGTTTTGATTGTTTGCAGTTGCCTCTGATAGCTGTCCATTAAAAGTTTTAGCATTGTACAAGGATTGAGCTTTCATTGCATCACAGGCTAAACAGGACAGGGTGACAACTCCCTTCTGCTTGAATGGGCCATCATTATCCCTTGGTGACTAATTTCTACTACAAGCCCATAAAGTAGACTTTCAAAATAAATACATTATTCCTTAAATATTACCTGTACGCACATCTGACAATGATTATGAATCTTGACAAGTTCCGAGCTTTCGGTAGATACCTTATTTATTGACCTTTATAGATAAATATCCTGCAAAACATGTGCTTGGTGTAGTGAGTTTGTCTGGTCTGAGGTGAGAGTTGTTTGCAAAGAACAGGGGAGCCTTTGCTAAGGAGCCTCTGTTTTCCAAGACTCTTTCTCTGAAGATGTCCATTGGAGTCTTTCTATAGCTATGTAACTTTTCCATAATTACTTCTCATTTTCAGTTCCTTTTCTGCTCTGTATGGAAGTGGGGGCCTCACTGCTGAACTGAGACTCGGTGGCAAGGACAGGTTGCCATCTGTCCACTATACCCAATTTCTCTTTAACAGACTACATGCAGTGCCCCAACACTTTTACTGGTTATGGATGTTTAATGAGCTACAGAAATACTGTGCAGCAGAAACTCCATAATCAACACACTTTATAGTTCACACCACAAACTGACAGGCTCATCCCAGCTCCCAGAAAAGATTTAATAGCAGACTGTTATAGTAACATCTCATGCTATTGAGAAGCCATTACTTTTACAAGATCTACTACTGTATGTTATTAATAACTATGACTAGTATATAAATTAAAAATAAACTAATTGTCAAAATAAATTTAAAAAGGCCTTCCTGTAATGCATTGTCTTTAGTCTTTATTGTTTGCTTACTGGCTAATTTTCAAAAGTCACTAACATGCAATTGTGCTCTCAGGGACTATCTGTTCCTCCAGATCCACTGGCAGAAGGAACCCCACACATTTCCCTGGCCAACACAGCAGGAGTCAACTTTTCCTCTACTTTTATTACTATTATTTATTATTTGTGTTACTGTAGCACCTAGGAGTCCTAGTCATGGACCAGGACCCCTTTCTGCTGTAAAAAACACAGAACAAAAAGACAGTCCCTGCCCCAAGAAGTTTACAACCTAAGTAGAAGACAAGAGACAGAAGCAGACAGGCAGGGGAGTACCAGGAATCAGCGTGATACGTAATAGTCTCAGCAGACCAACAGTTGCCAAGTTTTTTTTGTAGTCAGTGGCAAAAGAGAATTTTGAGGAGGGATTTGAAGGTAGATAATGAGGTAGCTTTGCAGATGCATCCAAGGAGGGGCAGTATGGGAGAAAGCATGAAAGTATTTGTCTGAAAATAAGTAGGTGATGGAGGTTGGCATTATGGGCCAATCAAAGGTGAGCATTGGTAACTTGATAGTGAATGAGAGATGATAGGTGAAGTGGGAATTGATCATGAGGGGCTTTAAAAATGAAGACAAGCAGCTTATGTTTGATGCAGTAGAGAAGGGGGAGCAAGCAGAGTGATACTAAGAGAGAGGTTTACATGGTCAGAGTGACTGGAAAGGAAGATGATTTTTGCAGAGCATGAATGGGTATGAGTGAGACAAGAGTCCATTTGTCAAGGCCAGAAAGAAGGATGTTGCAGTAACTGAGATACGAAATGATGAGCTGTATGGATAAATAGAAAATATCTTATCTTATAGGTGTTATGCAGAAAGAATCAGCAAGACTTAGACATAGCCAGTATGTGAGTATCTAGAGAGGGTCCGAGTCAAAGATGACACTCAGATTACGGGACAGAATAATAGGCAGGATTGTTTTCCATGCTGATTGAGAAACGAGGTATCAGGGAGGGATTGGGGTTGGGGAAGAGATTAAGAACGCTTTTTTAGCCATCTTGAGTTTGAGCAGATTGCCAGACATCCACAACGAGATGTCAGAGAGATGAGATCTTAGTTTGGACAGATGGAGACAGATCTGGAGTCGAGAGGTAGCTCTGTGAGTCATCGCCATAGACATGGTATTTGAATTTGTGTTTATGGATGAGATGACCCAGAGATAAGATGTAGAGAGAGAAGAGAAGGAGACCAAGGACAGAGCTTTGTGGAACCCCCATAGAAAGATGGAGGGTGGATGAGGAGGATCCCTTGAAGGATACACTGAAGGAGCAATTGGAATGGTAGGAGGAGAACCAGACTCCGAGGACAGAACCATGGAAGCCAATGGAGGACAAGATTTCAAGAAGAATAGCATGGTTCAACACATCATAGGCAGCTGACAAGTCAAGGAGGATGAGGATGGAGTACTGATTCTGGGCTTGGAACTTGGAACCCACATGTGCAGGGAAGGATGAACATGGTGTCATCATTCCCTCCCAAATGCCTCAGTGCAAAGTTCCAGTGGCAGTCACTTAGATGGGATTTGCTGGCTGCAAGATCCCATTTGGAGCTGTGCCACCAGGAAACTGGAAAGTCCCAGAGCAGGTGTGGAGGTTCCATGGAATTTGGGAACAAGCTACTCTGCTTCCATTGGGTGCTAGTGCACAATTCAAATCAGGAGGCTATGATGTTACTCTCCCTACCTAATCCATTTCCACTGGGGGTCTATTGTAAAACTCAGATCATTGTTTGTTGTCTTTCCTCATCAATTATACCTGCCTAGTCCCCTGTAATATCAACAGATAGGTATTTGGAAACAACGTTTCTGAACCTGTAACAAAAATAAATTAGGCTACATCAAATATTTATGTCAAAGATGAGGCTATTTTTGAGTGCACCAACTAGGATAATTTCATGGGGAGGTGCATCACTTGATGCCCATTCCTGACAATGAAAAGTGGGCCCAAGCCACAAGCATTGCATCTAGAGCTATACCAGTGGTTCTCAAACTTTTGTACTGGTGACTTCTTTCACATAGTAAGCCTCTGAGTGCGATCCCCCCTTGTAAATTAAAAACATTTTTTTAATATATTTAACACCATCATACATGCTTGAGGCAAAGCGGGGTTTAGGGTGGAGGCTGACAGCTCGCAACCCCCCATGTAATAACCTTGCGACCCCCTGAGGGGTCCCGACCCCCAGTTTGAGAACCCCTGAGCTAAATTTTCTTCAAATTCGAGGATATTTATATCTCAGGTGTTGGTTCGGGTCCATTTCTACCCACAATTTTGGTGGGGGTGCAGGGTAAGTAAAAATTAGGAGTCTTATAAACCAGATTTCACATCTACTTCAAAGAAAGCAGGATTGGACTCACTGTGAAGAGGAGACAGAATTTTAAGAGGCTCCCAGAATCCTGTGGTATTTTAGCTCATTTGAATTCTTTGCTTACTCTTGACTGAATTCCTGTAACATGCAGAAATTCCTGTGGCTATATCGTGGCTATATCATGAAAGGCTGCCTGGTGACAGGTCAGGTGATGGGATTCATACATTAAGATACAGTACACTGGAATGCTAAATGCTCTTGTAATGCAAAATGACATCTGAGCTAGCCAACACGACGTCTCTAACTTTCCATGGTAAAACACAGGACTCTCTCTCACTTCCTGATATACCTTTACTGTTCAGTGTGCTGGAATGATGCCAAAGTTCTTTTTAAGAAACAAAAACAGCTAAAGTTAGAAATAGAAAACCTACAAAGCTCAACAACTGGATAACATTACATGTTAAGCAGCCCCAATGACAGTACAACAGGCTGCTTTATGTCTTCTCATGTATAACACAATGTGCCAGATAATTTTTTCCCCATTTAGAAACAGGTAGTTAATGTGAATTGAAGTGATCAAATGATATGTGCCCCAAGGTTACGTTCATCATTGTGATGGCAGCACAGTGCTCATAAATAAAGCATAAGGCCTTCTTATTTTAGGTCAGGTCAGATAAACAGGACTTGCATCATGTGAACTGAGCCTGTAGTATGATGTGACACTGCAACTATTAATTCCGGGACCTTTTGGAATGTGACATTTCACTCACAGTACACTGAGTTCATACCCAGTGGAAGCCTCATGATCCAACATCTTTTAGTTTTCCATCTCCTTGACTCAGCTGTTGAAATGGAAGCATGTAGCAGTATTGTATTTCAAATTATGCAAGGCAGACTCCTATCTGTGTAAAAGTTTTAGGCTTTATTTACAAAGTCTCTTTTATAGCTAAGCTTTTAACTGACCTTACTATTGTAACAGTGTTACAAGTGACAGGTAACTTAAGGAGGATGCATTGCTGACCACACTATTTATACAGCACCCCTGCTGACCAATGCAATTGTACTAATAAGAGATACGGCGAAAACTGTTTAGCAACATAAATGACTAAATATGAAGTAAAAAAAGGAATTTATCACAGAAAAATTCTGGAGAAAAATAAAAATGTATATATTGAAACATCATATGAAGTTCCTAATTCAGATATGTAGATTCACATTCTATTCAGTGGTTTAGCTTTGACAATTATTAGCTCAATATTTGCTAAATAAGGACTTTGTATATATCCCTTCAAAATGGCAGATACCCACCTGAGAGTAATGAACTCATATGAACATGTAGCGTGTTTAAAATGTATATGTCACAGTTCTTCATTGATTTAATCAAATAGGTAAACACATTACACTTTAAATATTTTCAATATTTCACAGTATTTATTGGCCACATTTCTTGCTAAAAATTGTATCCATAATACCACATGAAACTATGCTCTGTTCCAGATTTATTTTTCATGACTAGAAATTGAACTTTTAAGAAGTCATTCGGCAGCACATCTTTCAGCTTAAATTTTCATTTTAAACGGGTAGGTATCCAGACATAAAATCTACTGGATGATGGGTGACTAGAGTCCCAGTGTATCACCCTGATTCCAGGATCTATGTAAATGTAAGCTGTTTTCAATATCCACAATTATATGTAACCAATTAGACACCAGCACAACAATGCATTTCTGGGCAATTTAATTATAGCACAGGGTGCACAAGACCCAATCCTGAAGGACAAGAACAATAATCCCTTTCCTGCTCTATATTATTGCTACTATAAAACAGAATTTATAAATATGAATAAGACAGTCAATCAAACCCATACATTGACCAGACTTTGGGCCTCATTTTGAACTTCTTATTCAGGCAAAACTCCCACCTTATTGGCGTGCATATGAATATTGCTCCATGACAGTTTTGCCTGAAAAAGGACCACAACATCAGGACTATTATTGGCAGGCATATGAGATCATTGACAGCCAAAAGAAAAGCTACAAAAATGCTGTAAATCCATTTACTAAGAAGATCAAAAGTGCCCATCACAGAACAACCTATGTTTCCATATATCTGAAATCCATATAGCTTTACCTATAGCCTGTCAGAGCAGCACAGCTGTATTTCTAAACCCTGCCGCAGAGTCTGCTTCCCAAAATAAATCCCAAAAGTGACCTGGGATTAAAATAACCTTTTGGGAATATACAGGAGAGAATAATAGCTGGATTTTCACTCTTCACTTTTGACAAGCAGCAATCATACAATCACTCACTCAACAGCCTCGAAGAAAACATACTAACAGAAGCAAACGAAGGAACCACAGATTTTATAATCAATCTTTACAGTTTGGCAGCTCTGAGACTAGACTTTGGAAAGCTATAGCTAGGAAAATATTTTTGGAATTTGGGGTAATTTTAATTAGAATGTGCAAAGAAACAAAAGATAAAGTGATGACAGCTTGATTAGCTTCTGTGGATCTTTTTGCAACTGGCATGAGAAACTGAACAGGGCCCTTCAGTAGTCATTCCACAAAATCCACAGCTCCTCTTCCCTTAGTATTACATACTCATATACAAAATAATATTCTGGGTTTAGCCTTGTATATTTTTAGTGGACTAGAAATACATAATCTGTGAACAATGCATATATTCAACAGCACGGTCAAATACATTATTATTAGGGGATGTGTATTTTGGGGGTTTTTTACTGATTTATAATGGGTTTTTACACTGTTGGAACTGCAGTTAGTTTGCTCTACAATCGCATATATCTTCTTCCAGACAAATGAAATTACAGTCTTGCAATTTTTCAACCAAATTACTGCTAAAATGTATAAAAACTAGAATTTTAATCAGATCATCATAAACATCTTGCCTTGGAAATATTTGAAGCCAGTCTGGCAAATGGTCAGCTTTTCCATGTTTTCTTTTCATTTTACATATAAATAGCATATCGAATCTGTAGTTACAATAAATCTTTAACTACATAAAAAGGACAGTTACCTGTTCTGTAACTGGCGTTCTTCTAGATGTGTTGCTCATGTCTATTCCATAGTAGGTGTGTGTGCTCGCCACGTGCACCGGTGCTAGAAGGTTTTTCCTTAGCAGTACCCGTAGGGGGAGCGCTGCTGCGACCCCTGGAGTGGCGCCTCCATAGCACGCTATAAGGGGAGCCGGGTGCTCCCCCCACCCTCAGTTCCTTCTTGCCGGACCAACTCCAACAGAGGGGAAGGAGGGTGGGATGTGGAATAGACAGGAGCAACACATCTCGAAGAACGCCAGTTACGGAACAGGTAACTGTCTTTTCTTCTTCGAGTGCTTGCTCATGTGTATTCCACAGTAGGTGATTGCAAGCTATGTCTGATGGAGGTGGGTAGGAGTTCACAGATTCCCTGGCTGAAGTACAGCTCTACCAAAAACAGCGTCATCCCTGGCATGAGAGACGATCGCATAGTGCGACATGAACGTGTGTACTGAGGACCAGGTAGCAGCTCTAAGATGTCCTAGATAGGGACATGGGCCACAAAGGCAGCCGATGAGGCCTGAGCCCGTGTTGAGTGAGCCCTTACGATAAGTGGTGCAGGAATGTTTGTGGATGCACAATGTAATCCACCGGGAAAGCCTCTGAGTGGAGAGAGGTTGACCCCTCATGCGCTCGGCTGAAGCAATAAAGAGTTGCGAAGACCTGCAGAATGGCTTAGTCCGAACCAGATAAAAAGCCAGTGCTCTGCACATATCGAGCGTATGGAGACGGCGCTCCTCGTTAGAGGCAAGAGGTTTGGGGCAGAGAACAGGCAGGAAGATGTCCTGGCCCATGTGAAAAGCGTAGACCATCTTAGGGAGGAATGCAGGGTGGGGGCTGAGTTGAACCTTGTCCTTGTGAAAGACTGTGTAAGAGGGGTTGCAGGTCAGGGCCCTGAGTTCCAAGACATGCCAGGCTGATGTGATAGCCACGAGGAAGGCTACCTTCCATGAAAAGTAAGACCATGAGCATGTGGCTAGGGGTTCGAATGGGGGCCCTGTGAGGTGGGATAACACCCAATTAAGATCCCACTGAGGAACCAGGGTTCTAGCATAGGGAAAGGACTGGTCTAGCCCCTTGAGGAAATGCCCGGTCATGTCATGGGAGAAAACTGAGCAGCCCTGAACCGGCAGATGGAACGCCACTAGGTGCACCCTGATGGAGGAAGGGGCCAGGCCTTGAGTTCTAAGGTGAAGGAGGTACTCAAGGACAAGTTGGAGTGGGGCAGATGTTGGGGAAGTACCCCACTTGCCCGCCCATTTGGAGAACCTGGACCACTTTGCCAAGTAGGCTTGGCGCGTGGATGGCTTCCTACTTTCGAGGAGTACACGCTTGACCCTTTCCGAACACCTTCTCTCCTCTGCATCTAGCCATTGATCAGCCACGCTGTCAAATGAAGGGTGGCCAGATTGGGGTGGAGGTGGTGGCCCTGGTCCTGAAAGAGTAGGTCCGGGCGGAACGGCAACGGCTGCGGAGGGGCCACCAGCAAGCCCAGGAGGGTCCCGTGCCAATGTTGTTGGAACCAAGCTGGGGCGATCAGGAGGATGCGTGCCTTGTCCGTTTTTACTTTCTCCAGGACCTTGCCAATGAGGGGAAACGGGGGAAAGGCATAAAGAAGTTGACCCAACCATGACTGAAGGAAGGCATCTGAGATCGCGTTCCTCCCCACCCCATTTCTGGAACAGAACCTGTGGCAATGGCGGTTCTGTCGGGTTGCAAACAGGTCTACTTGGGGAGTGCCCCATGCTCGGAGGAGCTGGTGAGTGACCTTTGAGTGGAGTGACCACGCGTGTTGGGAGGAGAAAACCCTGCTCAAGCGATCGGCCTGCATGTTGTTGACGCCTGGCAGATGGAAAGCCTTCAGGGAGATGTTGTGGGCTATACAGAACTGAGGCTGAGGGCTTCCCGGCAGAGGGCCAAGGACCTCGTCCTGCCTTGCCTGTTGATGTAAAACATGGCGGCGGTGTTGTCCGTGAGAACTCTGACCACCTTGCCGCGTAGCTGTGAGCTGAACACCACACAGACTAAGCCCTGAGTTCCCTGACGTTTATGTGAAGGGAGAGCTCTGCAGCTAACCACATCCCTTGGGTCTGTGAGTTCCCTATGTGGGCCCCCCAGCCCAAGTCCAACGTGTCGGACACTAGGTCTAGTGATGGGGTCGGGTCCCGGAAGGGAATTCCCTGGAGCATATTGGCCGGGCAGGACCACCATTGTAGCGTGGCGATCACTGGCGCCAGAACTGAGAGGACCTTGTCCAGTTTGTTCCGGGCCTGGGAGAACTCTGAGGCCAGCCAGAGTTGGAGAGGCCTCATCCGAAGTCTGGCGTGGCGGACAATGTACGTGCAATGCCGCCATGTGGCCCAGGAGCTGCAGGCATGCCCTGGCCATGGTGACGGGGAACTCCATGACCGAGACTATAAGCCCCTTCAGGGTCTGGAACCTGCCCAGGGGAAGGGAGGCTGTGGCCTTGGAGGCATCCAGGAGAGCATCTATGAATTCTATGCGCTACACCGGAACCAATGTCAACTTAGTCTCATTCACTAAGAGGTCTAGGTTGGCACACGTAGCCAAGAGCAGGTCCACGTGGTTCTGAACCTGGGACCGTGAGCTGCCTTTGAGAAGCCAGTCGTCGAGATAGGGAAATATCTGTACCCCTCGGCATCTGAGGTGGGCCGCTACTACTGCCATACACTTTGTGAACACCCTTGGTGCGGTGGACAGGCCAAATGGGAGGACCGTAAATGGGTAGTGGTCCTGTCCCACTAGGAAATGGAGGAAGCATCTGTGCCCCTCGAATATATGGACATGGAAGTATGCGTCATGAAGGTCCAGGACCGCATACCAATCGCCAGGGTCCAGAGAGGATATGATACAAGCCAGAGAGGCCATGCGGAACCGGTATTTTGCCATGAACCAATTGAAGTCTTGCAAATCCAGGATGGGCCTGAGCCCCCCTTTTGCCTTGGGGATCAGGAAGTAACGGGAGTAAAACCCTTTCCCCCCGAACTCCCATGGAACCTTGTCCACAGCTCCCAGGCTGAGAAGCCGACCCACTTCCTGCTGTAGCAGGGGTAAATGTGACGGGTCCCCCTTGCCATCCGAGCGGGAGTGGGAGGGTGGGGATGAGACAAATTGTAGCGTGTAGCCCTGGGAAATGGTGTTGAGGACCCATTGGTCCAATGTTATTCAAGACCATTCCGCAAGGAACGCATACAAGTGGTTGCTGAAGGCAAAATTTATTGGTAGGAGGGTCCTCTCAGGGGCCACCTGGGTACCCTCCTGCAACCAGTCAAAAATGCCTCTTGCCCTGCTACTTGCCCCTGGAGGGCCCAGGCTGCTGGGCAGAGCTAGACTGCCTCTGAGGTTGCCTCTTTTGGGTTTTGGACCTCTTATAGGTAGGCTCGTATCTCGGCTGGGGCGCCGGGACAGAGGTTTGTGGCTTAGGCTTTTCCTTGGGCGGAACATAGAGCCCGAGGGTTTGAAGGGTAGTACGTGAGTCCTTCATGCCACAGAGCCTCACGTCTGTTTGTTCTGCGAACAGATCCTTGCCATCAAAGGGAAGATCCTGCATCACAGACTGTGCCTCTGCAGAGAGCCCTGACAGCAGTATCCACAATGCCCTGCACATAGACATGGCCGAGGCCATGAATCGAGCAGCTGTGTCGGCTGCATCTGATGCCACCTGCAGAGCAGCCTTTGAGGCGGTGGCGCCCTCCTCCACCGGTGTCTTAAAATCCTTCCTTTTGCGCTCCAGAAGGAAGGGCTCAAATTTCGGCAGCAACCCCCACAAGTTAAACTCATAGCGACTGAGGAGGGCCTGGTGGTTGGCCACCTGGAGCTGGAAGCTGGCCGACAAATAAAGCTTCCTGCCAAATGAGTCCAGTCTTTTAGAGTCTTTATTTTTGGGTGTGAGTCCCGGTTGACCCTGTCTTTCCCTATGATTTATGGACTCCACCACTAGGGAGTTGGGGGCCGGGTGGGTATAGAGGTATTCGTGCCCTTTCATGGGCACTAAATATTTGTGCTCTGCCTTTTTCGATATCGGCGGAAGGGAGGCTGGCGTTCGCCAGAGAGCATTGGAGATGTTAGCCACCCCTTCGTGCAGTGGGAGGGCCACTCTGCCCGGTACCGAGGACAAGAGCACATTGAACAGCGAGTCCGATGGTCCCTCCATCTCCTCAGCTTGGAGTTGGAGACTGGACACTACTCGCTTCAGTAGCTCCTGATGAGCCCTGAAGTCCTCTTGCAGTGCGGAGGGAGGTGGGGCTGCAATCTTATCATCCGGTGTGTGGGAGGGGGCCAGTATGGGGCTCTGCACATCGACCGGTGCCATTGGATCCAACCCTTGGTTGGACTCCTCATGCGGTGCCGAGGATCCATGACCCGCCGATCTATCCCTTGGGGGTCTGGATAGTGCGGCTGAGGGAGCCTCCGATGCCCCCTGCTATCGACTGAGGGCCTTGCTGGGTGTGCACAGAGGGCCAGGGGGTCCACTGGCACCACTGGCCTTACCATTGACTCTGCTGTGGCACCGGCAGCACCAGCTGGTCGAGTTAGCCCAGCTGGGTTATAGGGGACCGTGTGTGGGTCGAGGTTGGGGTTACCAATGACCTATCGGTACCGTAGGAGTGGTAAGAGCGGTGGTGCCGAGAACAACGTCTGCCACGGGACCAGGACTCAGACGTCGAGGAACAGTGCCACCTCAAGTGCCTGCTCCTCGAGACGCTGCAACGACTGGATCCGTGGTGACGCGGAGCTGGTGATCCCCGCCGGAAGTCATGGACACGGTGCCTAGAGGCGAGAGAGCTGGAGCGTGACTGGCGACGGTGCCTGTGTCGGGAGCAGCTTCAATAGCTCCGCCAAGAATGGGAGCATCTATGTCGCCTGTGCCTGTCCCACTGATACTCTCTACTCGGAGTGGAGCGGTGCCTGAAGCTCTGCTCCAAGGGCACCCAACCAGATAACCTGGCGGGTGACAAAAGCGGAGGCCGGAAACT
The DNA here is from genome assembly GCF_013100865.1 of Trachemys scripta elegans. Lineage (NCBI taxonomy): Eukaryota > Metazoa > Chordata > Testudines > Emydidae > Trachemys > Trachemys scripta. The sequence goes on along the minus strand of NC_048302.1, from coordinate 105,912,829 downwards.
GTGTCCTGACAGGACACTGAGTGGCGAGTGGGCCCGAGAGCAGTCCCCTGACTGGATCTGTGTCGGGTCGACATCGACTGTCGAGAGCCCAGCGACGGCTTGCCTCTAGAGCGGAGTCCGGGAGCCGGCGGTGCCCCGGGCACCTGCAGAGTCATAATGTCTTTGGCGGCTTGCAGGGCCTCCAGCATCGAAAGTATCTGGACATCCGGAGAGGCCTGAGTCGACGCAACCGGGCTGCTCCGCTCGACCTGAGTCAGAGCTCTGGAGCCTGGGGGGGGAACTGGGGCTGCCCGGCGCGGGTCTAGCCTTTGAAAGCCCCTGCTTTCTCTCGACGCCTCTTAAAAGATGGAGCCTCTCTCTCTTTCTTCAACTGGGAGCAGTGCCGACCACCAGAAGGTGCCAGGAGATCGCCGCACACCGAAGACAAAGTGCCCGGTGCCAATTCCGCTTGGCATACCAGGGTTGGGGCCAGTGAGACTCTATGAGAAGGGCCTGAAATCTAATGTCTCTCTCTTTTTTTGTTCTGGGTTTAAAGGACCTGCAGATCTTACAGCGGTCGCTGATGTGAGATTTGCCCAGGCAGAGGAGACAGTCGGTGTGTGGGTCACTTCTGGGCATCGAACGTCTGCAAGACTTGCACGATTTAAACCCTGGGGCCCGAGGCATGCCCTGGCCCTAACACTAACTAACTAACCTGAAACTTTTATTGAACTAACTCAGGTACTACTAACGACAAAATGAGTTCTGGGATGAGCTGCAGCAAAGCTGGAGCGGGTAGTTCCGATGCACCGTTACTGGCGGCAAGAAGGAACTGAGGGTGGGGGGAGCACACGGCTCCCTTTATAGAGCGCTATGGAGGCACCACTCCAGGGCTTACAGCAGAACTCCCCCTACGGGTACTGCTAGGGGAAAAACTTCCGGCATTGGTGCACGTGGCGAGCACACACACCTACTGTGGAATACACATGAGCAAGCACTCGAAGAAGAACCGAGTCTATGAGAGAGTGAGGGGTATCTCACACACACACACACACACACACACACACACACACACACATTGTAAAATGTATTATTTACTGATGTAAGTCAGTGAGTCGGGCTTTGCATACTACATACAGGATGTGCCTGCCCTGAAGAATTTACAATCTAAGGATCCAATCTTTTAATCTCTTAATCATGTAAGAAGTCCTTATTCACAGAGTTGTTCCACTGAAGCCAATGGGATTACCTGTGGCAGCAAGGACTTCTCTCATGACATAAGAAGGATAGAATAGCTAGATGGTCACATCTTGAGGTTACTCTTTTTACTCTGTAAATGTGTTACATGTCTTTAAGTTACTTTAAATTAACACAAGGTGGTCATCTGGCTGAAGTATTTAACAAGAATTTTCCTAAGGAGGGGGCCCAGACCTCTCCCTCTGTTGCCGTGCTCCCAGCCCCACACACTCATGCCTCCACCCCCAGCTGTCTCACATTGCCTCTGCACCTGGATCCACGCTGTGCCTCCTGCACCCAGCTCCACAAATACTCCCCTCCTTCTACCCCACATCCAGCCCTGAGCTCTTCCTCCCTGAACCCAGCTCTGAACTGTTAGCCTACACATATGTGTTATGTGACATCACATTGACAGGTATTATGTGAATGATATTAATATAATACACATTACATATAAAGTGTTGGGAAGTTATGTTAACTGAACAACTTATGCTCTCTTCACAATTCTGTTCACCCATGTCAAGTATCCCATAACATCTTGCAAAGCTGACCTCAGATTTGGCATTAGAAAATAGGAAACTTTTCAAAGGCAAAATACATTAACGTTTTGCCCCAGTAGAAGCTGGGGAGGTACCCGCACAGACCCTAACCTGGAATGGTAGTATCCCAAACAAAGATAAGGAAAGTACAGAACAAGAAGTTAAGAAACTGGCACTAACTGGCAGGTTGGATTTTAGTGACATGGAAAGAGTTTTGTAACTTGTAAAATCTTACTATAAATACGACTAGCTGAAATGCATATCTTTGAAGCACCCCTTCAGTGTAAGGAGAACATGCTGTGAGAATTTGCTTCCCAGAAGGAAGGTATGTATGTCTCCTTTTCATATTGTACTGTTTTGTCTTCAGACAATATATTTGGCTCAGTTCAATTATTTGGTCTCTTGAACATTTTCAAGAACGAGCAACAAGTGTAGTCAAACTACACCTTTGAGTCAATAAATCTCTCCTCCCTACACCCAACCCCGACCTGTTACCCAGAGCTGCTGTCAGGTTGAAGAGCACTGTCCCCACCAGGAGCCAGGCAGTTCTGGGAGCCCCAAATCCCATCCTCCTCCTGCATCTCCGCTTCCCCAGGAAGCACCAAAAGCCTGAATCCAAACCTCTGGCCTCCTGGGGACTGGGGTTTCCCAGTGCCCATGGGTGCCAAAGGACTGCAAAGATGGGGGGGCGGGGAAGCAGGTACATTAGGTCACAATAACACTCGAATTTGGACAACTTACCCCTCCATCATGCCAGCAGGGAAAGGGCTTTGCCCTTACACCACCCACCTCCAGCCAGGGGCCAAGGTATCATTTCCTTTCCCTGATACCCAACTCCTGTCCCTGACTTTCTTCCTATGCATGAACCCCAGCTCCTCAAAAAGACATCCCACAGCTTATCATCTCCCTCCCCCATGACCTAAAATATTTCTATATGTAACCCTTTGGGGTTCAGAGAGCATGGCCCCTTTAAATCTTTTTCCTAGGTGGGGAGGGGAGAGTGAGAAAAAAGGAGGGAAACTCCAGGGGATGGCTCTGGAGCTCGGAGGGAGAGAGAGAGCAGCCCGCAGGCCCTCGCAAAGGAAGCAGCAGAGAACCTGCCTGAAGCCTGAGTAGGACAGGGCGGCCGATTGGGGACACCCCAGGACAGGAGCCAGGAGGAGCACGGTGCCGAGAAGGACAGGCTGGAGCTGGACCACGGCTGCCCAGAGCTGCGTGGGGCTGTGAGTACTGGGGCTTGTGACTCTGCACTGGGAACAAGGAGGGAGGTTGCTAGATAGATAAGTGGGGAGGTGGTTGCTCTGTGTGGCTTTACAGAGAGCAGCAGAAGAGGGCACCGGAGGGGTTTGTTGGAGGAAAGTTCACTGGCGCCAAAGAGGACCACACCACCCAAGACTCACCACTGGACTGGAACTTTGCTCAGGACTCCTGAACTCTGTGTGCAGACACATTGCTCGATGTCTGCCCTTTCAGACTGTGCTACAACTGGCCTGTGGGGCCTTGGTTTGGATGCAACCCTGTTCTACTGTTCCCCCTATATTTCCCCTTGTTGTATTTCTCCTCTCATCCCTCTGTAAATAAATATTTCCCTTTCTTATATCCATTGTACTTTTCCTGTGAGGGTGTGTGTTCACTCTGGGTGGGTTGGAACAAGTGCCTCTGGGGTAGAAGGGATTTCTCCTGCTGCATTCCTGTGCGTGCCTTCTCTTGGCCAGAGCTGCCTGCAGAGGAGACTCCATCTTGGCCACGAGGGCGCTAAAGTTACATATAATAAGAACCAAAATGATTCACTCGTCAAATTCCAATAGGCCTCTGCCTCCAGGACCACTTTCCCAGTAGCCAGTGGTGGATCCAGCTGCTCTGCCAGTGTTTCTTCTGGGCTCCAAGCTGATCCCTCATCTTAAATCTCATACACTCTGGAATGTCACCAGACAAAGGAATCACAGAACACAGTTATAATAGTATAACTAGGGCACATTTTTAAGTACATCAGTGAATAACATACACAGGCAAAGAGAAACACTATGGGAAAAACATCTCCAGTATAGCTAGAGTCCATTTCTGCATTCCCGATTACTTAGAACTCCCCCGAAATCAGCAATGAAGGATCAGAAAACGATATACCGCCAGCTTACCTGTTCACCCTGCAGAACTTCACTTTCAAGCCTAAATTCAGTATCACATTGATTCCATGTACTGCAACTAGACAATTTCAAGTAATGATGAGGAAAGAACAGAACAAAAAGTTTTTAACAAAATGCTTCTCTAACCCAAAGTCAGATTTCGGGTAACATCCATATAAAACTTTCACTTGTCTAGTTAACCATTTTCCCCCAAATGGGAAAGTGTCATTGTAGCAAAGTGCCGCATCATACATGATATTGGTTAAAATACTTAAGCATTGGTTTCAACATCAGCAACTCACATCTTGTGATCATAAAATAAAGTTTCCTATTATTGAAATTCTATATTGTATTTAATTATGTAATTATATTTTATTGTATTAGCAAGTGCTTGGGTAGAGTAGCAGTTTCTAGGATTTCTGCATATTAGAAGGGCAATATTCATTCTTTTCAACAGCTGATTACTTTTGGTGATTCTGTACTGTATATCTTTTTCCAGAGTTATGATGATTATTCTATTTTGGACCATTTCTTCTAGTAACCTTGCACTAAAAGTGAAATTCCTTCTTGAAACCCTAATCCATGAACAGACAAAGAATGCGATCCATGTGTAGTCATTGGGCCAAATTAATCCCCAATGTAAATCCATGTAATTTATGCAAACCCATAATTAAATTTACATAAGAGATGGATTTGGCCCAATGACAGCTGTTGTACTAATCCAGATCCTGTTTTGTTTCTAATGCCCAGTTGATTATTCATAGCCTCTGCAGAGAGCATTTAAGTAATAATCAAAGGCTAGAGTCTATTCATACCAAATTGAAAGGCTGTGAGTCATGTTACAGGCTCACATATAAGTCATTCCATTATTATTCCCCAACAGGCATGGTGGAGCTTCTTCCCACTCCCTGCTGAAACTCCACCCACCCGTGCAAATTCCCACCAGGGCAGGTAGGAAAAGAATGGACAGTCACGGTTTGAAATGGGAGGAACTAACCCTCCGCCACAACATGTGAGCAAACACAGCAACATCGGCATGGAAAAGGAAGTCGTCTGAAGCAGTACTACTGGAAGCAAAGAAGGAAACCAGAGACCAAATTGTGACTCTGAATCATACAGTAAACCTACAGAGCCTAATCCTGATCTACCTACACACATAAAACTATTAACTTCAATGGGACATAAGGGCTGCAGGATCAGGGCCCACAATCAGAAATATTATGCAATAATAAATCATGAATACATTTAACATGCATATAATGCAAAACACAATAAAACTAAACAAACACAAGCCAATATTTTATTCATTCTTTTTCTTTTCCTTTGCATTTGATTTATGTTATCATGAACTCTAAAATGAAAAAGGAAACGTAAAACTATTTATAAAACATAACATGCACTGGCTTTTCTTATTCCGGAAATTGCTCATAAACGTGAATAGAAATATAGAAAAGTAGTTGAACAGGCTTGACAGGACCAGAAACAGGCTTGACAGTTGTGACACTTCATACCTGAATGATTATGATGTAATTATGACATAATTAGGATACATTTTGTACACGATGGGTCATAGGAGGTGTCATTGGAAAAGTTATGATTTGCTGAATATGATTATCCTATTTGTATGCATGTATCATTTTTGTATATGAAATTATAAATATTGACTATGTATCTGTACTTCAAATGTGCTTCCTCTGGAAAACACCTCCAGGTACAACAATAAAGAAGCTAGACAGTGTTGATGGCTCATCAACAAAGACAATGGGCTGTGAAAGAGTTTAGCCTTCCTGTAACTGTTTCGGCTGGCCTGTAAGTAATGGCTGCTATGACTCAGCAAGGGCATGTGACCAGGCCAGATGGTACTGAACTCCATTTTGGGTACCTGTATTTTTCCACAAACTGGTCTGGGAACTGGTTTTGGAACAAAGGGTTCCCACCATACATTAAAGCTATACAAGGTGTGGTGTGACATCGAGTGGCCTCACTCCCCATACCAGGGCGCCCAAAGGGGAGGCAAGTGGGGCAATTTTCCCCAGGCCCCACAAGGTCCCCCACGAGAATATAGTATTCTATAGTATTGCAACTTTTTTTTATGGAAGGGGCCCCCGAAATTGCTTTGCCTCAGGCCCCCTGAATCCTCTGGGCAGCCCTGTCCCACACAAGAACTCCTGGAAACACTTGATGAACAAGGACTGAACTGGGGGAAGTGCTAGTCCAAAGCTAAAGGAATTTCTAGCCTGTGTATGGAAACTTGGTGAACTGCTTGTATCAACAGCCAGGGTGAGAAATTGCTAATTCATATGCAATCTATCTAGCATGTTAGACTTAGTTTGCATTTTTGTTTACTTGCTAGGTAATCTGTCTCAATGTGTTTGCTGTCACTTATAATCACTTAAAAACTATCTTTTGTAGTAGTTAAACTTGTGGTTATTTTATTTTATCTAAACCAGTGTGCCTTTGAGTGAAGTGTCTGGGGGAAAAAAATCTCAGCTTGGTTAATGCAGGCTTGTTTCATATACTCCACATCAAGGGAGGGGCAAACCGAGTAATAAATTAATTCTGGTCACTGAGTAATAAATTCATACTGGTTGGAGTTTTGACTAAGGAAGGATGATACACATCTGGGGTCTTAGGATGGGGAGCTGGAGGTTATCTTGGCTGTAGCCTCTTTATTGTTGGTTCATGCAGAGGCTGGTCAGAACCTGCATGTAACTGCAGTTGGGTGTTACCCTGCCTGTGTGAATGCTGGTGGGAGTGTAGGACCGGGAGCGGTCTGCAACTGGTCACAGCAGCACATTGTGTGAGGGAGCCCAGGCTAGTGAGTCAGAGGGCTCAGTGGTAGACCAGTTCCAACTGGCACCTCGGGGCGGAACCCATCACACAGGATATATTCACAGCAAGGGCCACTCACTAACCAAAGACGACACTGGCCAAGATTTTCAAAATGGAAATTAATGGAAGCTTCTGGGTGCTCACAAACTGTGAAAATTCAGGCCACATATTTAGGTACCTCAATATGATTTAAGAAGCCTAATTTAAGACAAAAAACATCTTGGCCACTGTCTTTATTTTAGAGATGTCAGAAATATTGACTGGTTGGTACTATGAAGTCATTCCCATAAATACCATTTCTTAGAAGCACGAGTTTAAGGGCTAACAATATTGGATCATGACTGTTCAAAGTACTTACTGGTATATCAGTGTTTTAAGAAATACCACTGATCAATGGCCATTTAACTCTGGTTCATGTCTAGTAAATGGGAAACTATTGTTAATTATTCTCTCTCCTCCCCACTTTTTTTTTTTCAATCCCACAAAAGAATACTTCAGCTCTGCTCACATTTTCTCCACCAATATAGTAACTGAATGATGGAAGCTATCATGTTCCATTGCTTAAAAGCATCCATGTTAGTTTGTCGTTCCTATGCCTTTCAGACTAGTGTAAAAAGCTCAAAAGAGGTGAGGGTTTTGTGTGATTTTTATTATATTTTATCAGCCTCACAACCACTTGAAATAAAACAACAAAAATAGCAACTTTATTTCATTTCATCTAAAGTAAACTATATGGACATGATATATGTTCAGCTCACATTCTACTTCTCACCAGCATCCCCATATAACTTGGTAACAAACACTTTTGCCAGACAATTTAGTAGGTGATGTCTAGAGTTATGTTTCTTTATCTATAATGCATTACAGTACACAGACATTACTGTACTTGAAAATATTTAATTCCTGAAATGAAATTAGAGGTTCAATGTCTAAGGTGGGTTATTACACATCTCCAATAGATTGAATATCATCCAATAACTGAAGACCACTGATATCAAAGTATGAAATTATCCTGTTCTACATGGTTACAGTACACTTTTCACATTGCTTATTTCAACTTTATAAATGTAATTAACTTTTTTATAAAGTTTAATTTTTGTGTGTGTTACTTTACCAAATAAACCCTAGAAATAATCCTGTAATGGGAGTATTCTGTGATTTCCCCATGTATAATTTTTGATAGATTCTGCAATTAAGCAAAAAAAAAAAAAAACACGTATTATACGATTTTGTTTCTCTTTTAAAGCAAAGCACAGCAAAACATCAACTTCTCTGAAGACAATGCATCAAATATGCATTACCAGGAAGGGAAAAATACTAAATAACAGGTGACAAACCAAATCATAGCTGTATTTTTACATCATCATTTTAATTATACAGACTCGCTAAATATAAACTTATCTTAAAACATAATAAGGGGCATCACTTAATACACCTCTACCCCGATATAACATGAATTCGGATAGAACGCGGTAAAGCAGTGCTCCGGGGGGGGACGGGGCTGCGCACTCCGGTGGATCAAAGCAAGTTCGATGTAACACGGTTTTACCTATAATGCGGTAAGATTTTTTGGCTCCCAAGGACAGAGTTATATCGAGGTAGAGGTGTATCAAGCAGATGATAATTCCACAGGGAAGGATATGGACTCTCACTGCCTTGTAAAGCACACTGATTTGGATAGACACTGTTGATATTTAAATGTTGAAAGTCAATATGGCTTACTCTACTATCTCATTACTAACATATGACAGACATGCAAAGAAAGATGTGAGATCAGCTGTTTATATCTCAAGTCTCAGGCACTTCACTCAAATCTCTAAACAGATTTATTATTTACTTGCCTGTTAATAAAACTAGCAGCTTTACCACTCAATATTTTTTCTCAAGCATTTGAACTCCAAAGAGATTTGGAGGCAATTAACATTCACCAGTAACAGAGCAATCAACGTGGGGATATCTAATGGGACTGGACAGAATCCAAAAACAGATATTAGGATAATAGTGAGTCACTGACATAAGGTTATGATGTTAATTCTGGAGGGTAGAGTGATGGTGTATTTTCAATAACATTGCCTGTGATTGCTGTCACATTAATATAACTGTTCCTCTGTATATGGTTCATCTGTGTCTCCAATAAGTTGTACAAACATCAATTTGAAAAGTAGGTACTTTTGCTTAGGTGAATCAGACAACCTCCATCATAAATGTTAAATTGGATTCAAGCTTATTTCTAAACAGTCTACCTAACAAAACCTTGTGTGTGTCGGTTTTCAGACTCACTTTCTAAACTCTGTTCTTCAATTAGGTCTTGAAAAGAAGTTACTCACCTTGTTAGGCAACAACAGTTCTTTAAGATGTGTCCCCCCATAGGTGCTCCACTATAGGTGTGTATGTGCCCCTGTGCTGCCAATCAGAGAATTTCAATAGCAGTCCATCCTGCCCATGGCCATACAGCTCCCCGCCTGCTACAAGGCTAGCCAGCATGCACAGGCATTTCCTCCTCAGTTCCTTCTCTATTGAGCAGGCAACCAGTGGAATTCCAAAGTAGAGGGGAGGAGGGTGGGTCGTGGAGCACCCATAGGGGGACACATCTTGAAGAAGCATTGTTACTGCACAAGGTGAGTAACCACCTTCTTCTTCAAGTAGTGTCCCTATAGGTGCTCCACTATAGGTGACTCCCAAGCAGTACCCACCACTGGAGGCTGGGACTTCAGAGTCGAGTCTGATATAGATGCCTGTACCATGGCATCAAATTGGGCATCTGTAACCAAATTCCTCAGGATGGCACAGTGTTCTGCAAAGGCATGCGCAGATGCCAAGGTAACTGTTCTGCAGATCTCTGATATAGGGATACCCTTAGAGAAGGCGACTGACAAGGAGACTGACCTCATGGAATGTGTGCGCTGTGTGTGTCACATCTAAGACAGACTGGAAAGACTTTTTGCCACCAGCTGGCCCTCGTTAATTATGGCCATAAATTGGTCTTTGTGGGAATCCAGGAGCTGATCAATGAAGTAGCCTTCTTTCATATAGTTCTGGTAGTCATATTTGGCCAACAAGGCCTGGTACTTAATCATCCAGAACTGAAGAGTGGCTGATGAATACGCTTTTCTGCCAAACAGATCCAAGCATTTTCTGTCTCAGTCCTATGGGGAGATTTAAACTGGTATTGGCGGCCTCTATCCACTACAATGGAATTTGGAGGTGGGTGGGGAAATAAAAATTCTATACCCTTTTTGTCTGCCCACTTGCATGTTAGCAGGATGGACGCAGGCATCTGCCATATAAAACTCTGGAAGGATCCAGGAGCACCTCATTAATTGGGGCGGGGGGCACTCAGAGTTGGAAAAGTGTAGAATGTCCACCAGTTTTTGGTGAAGCTCAGTAACTTCATGCAGCTGTATTTGCAGGGCTTCTGCCACCCTCTGAGCTAAGTCCTGGAATGATTTAAAATCATCCACCATGGGTGGCGGAGGGGGCATTGCTGCCTCATCAGGTGAGGACAACGAGAGACGAGCTCTTTCTCCCTCAGCTTCAACTTCCTCCCATAGTTGCTCAGGAGGTTCAGAACCCTTTGATGCTGCAGCTGAAGGAGGGTGCCTCCTTGCCTGTTGGTATGCCACACTAGAGGCGTGGGAGGCTTGTTGCCTCTGGGCCTGCCAGGGGTCCCAGCATGGTCATTGAGGGTAGGGGGCTGGCGGCTGGTACCGTGGCTGTCCAAACCATGGAGGCTGAGAGGTGGGCGGGTGGTACGCCTAGTATCCATAATGAAATTGGGACCCATATGGCAGGTAGGACAAGCAGTGAGAACCGAAATCCTCTCACTCACTTTCTGAGAAGAAAGATTGTACCCTGCATGGAGATGTCATTGAGTCCAATGTTCTGGGAGAACTCAGCACCAGAGTCCCGGTACCAAGTAGGGGCAAGTCCAGTGCATTGGACCCCAAGAGATCCGTTGCACACCAGAAATCCACTGGAGACTTTCAGCAGCAGTCACATGCAGCCTCCTCAAGATTCTTTATTAGCTGATAAAACCCAGCCTTGTTTAAGCTTTTGGAGGATATGCTGACCTCAGTGCATCCCTCAACATAATTCTCCTGAGCCTGCTGGCAGTCGGGTTTTGTAAAGCCACAGAACCCACTCAGGGAAAGGTGGTCATTTTAGTCAGCTGTATAAGATCAAAGTCAGATTTGGGTGCCATATGCAGGGAAGTGTTCTTCCAAACAGAGAGCAGCCTCCACCGATGAACAGCTTCAAGGTTCATGAAGCCTGAGTCCTAGGCAGGCACAGACCCTATTCGATACTCCATTACTATTTTTATTGTGTCTTCCAGGTACACTCTTTTCTGTTTAATAAACAAATCTCTTTTTCTTTCCCATTTTATTGAGGTTTTATTGTTCAGTTCTGTGTCTGGGCTTTTACTCTTGTGCATTCGTGCTTCACTTTTTTATATTATCAAAGTCTGTCCCTTTCCATCACCCATCTCCCTGTTTTGCTTCTGATTAAGGCCTTGTCTGCACATGGAGTCATTCTGGAACAGCTATAATAGCTACACTTTCAAAGTGGATAAAGCTAAACAGGGACAAGGTATTCTTCTTCAGGAATATAAGTGTCCATACATGGAATCATTTAGCAATAACTACTGGGCTTTGGATTCACACCCTACTTTAATCCAAATTAATTTTGGAGAGTAAACAAGCCCATAGTCAGGCTATGCTGCACCATGCTTGGGGGTGGGGGGAGCACAAATTTTTTTCCTGCATAGCAGAGATAAAAATACCTACTTACAATCTATTTCTCTATCTCTGCTGCAATGGTTAAATGTTTCTCCACTACAACCACAGAACTAGAAGATTAAAGAGCTAAGTACAGTCATCAGCTTCTACAGCATGGTCCCACCATACACGTCTCAATCACCGGTTTCCCCCAAAGCAGCAGTGGTAGAGATTAAAGTGCTTCTGGACTGTGGTAATCCAGTCAGAGCCAGAAGTTACTTTAATATCTGCCATTTTATGGACAAACATTTTGGCAAAGTGCCTTTTTTCAGTATTCTGAATTCCATCTGGTTCGTGTTCTCGTTTTGAAAGGGACTGGGTGAAAGGGATGGATTACCTCACCTCACCCAGCAAGGTGGCAACAGCTCTCTTCCCCTGGAACTGGCTAGCATGCCTAAAAAAAAAAAAATACATGGCTGTGTGTTTCGCCAGATCAACAACATATTATTCCCAAAGTTTTGCAGGTGTTCAGTGAGAAGCAGTGCAAATTCTCTGGGAAAGAGAGAGAGCGCAAATTTTCTCATATAATTCACAGATAAAGGTGTTTTCATTTTTTGTAGTCCCACTGGATTCAGTGTTTAGGTCAGTTGTCACCAACTACGACAGGAAGGGACAGAACTACCACCTTGCTGCGCAGAATAAATCCCTTTTTCAAATGAGAAGACACTCAATTGAAATTCAGGAGCAAGAGTCACTCTAGCCAGGCAATTTGCATTATGCCCCAGGCTAGTGAAAGAATGTTAAAATTCTGACCTGTCAGATATATATAGGATATGGCATGATCTTTCTTGAAATGTTAGATTCATGTACATCTGTTTGTGTCAGCCACATTACTATGAGTAGCAAAGGAAAGTTCAGCCAAAATGGGTAAAACAGTCATCTTGAACAACTGTTTAAAAAATCTATTATTTCAGGTAAGAGTCATGCTATATTGATTGTACTGTGCTTGCTTTTGGGGAAACATTGGCAAGGTAAGGGATTTCCCTTATTAATCATTATTGTGTTAACTATCATAAGTGTGCCCTTGGCATAGGCTTGTCCACAGGGTGGTAGGCCAGGGAGGCCTGCCTTGCGCTATTGAAAAGAAAAGCATTAATCTACATT